>NC_141538.1:22141000-22292000 GCF_021556685.1 Rattus norvegicus | reverse complement strand
ATGACTTTGTTATTCCTACCACGGTGCTGTTTACCCTCCAGCCATGCAGTGCAGTGCTTTAAGAAACTTGTTCGTCCATATGTATGCCGCACGTCGTAAGCACTTGGCAGAGGTTGGGGAGGTAACTGAACTGATAGAGTCTTCATACTTGTCGTTTAGTGTTTTCCCCCTGAGACAGGGTTCCTCTGTGTACACCAGGCTGGCATCGAACTCACACACACCTCCCTGCCTCCCTACCTACCCTGCCTCTGCCTTCTGAGTGCTAGGATTAAAGACGTATTTTCAGACTTCAAAAATCATAAGTAAAATGGTCTATTTAATTACATGGCAACATAAAACACTGTACAGAAAAATTATTGAAAATCTAAAAGCAAAAAGGTATACAAAACAATTATGACAAAGAGATGGTTTCCTAAAGATACCCAGAGACTTCTAACTCATTTTCAGCTAGAATCTTAAAAGAAAGGGACAAAAGAAATGAATTTATTTGTTCTGGCTTCACTCATATGACTGGTAAAGGTGAAAGAGATTTAAAGTTGGGACTGGAGATGCAGAAACAGTCTGTTTTTAGAAGCAAATTGTGCTTCTTTTCAGAAGGTAATTGAGTTATTAATATCTACAAAATTTAAAATACAAAAGTCTTCCATCTAAAACTTCAACTTGTAGAAATTATCTTCCACGTAAAACATAACAAGCACCAAAATGACTGCTATCGCCTTGCTTCAAATTATTCCAAACTATGCCTGTTAAAAGCAAAAAGCGAACTACACTGGAGCATGTATAGTATGATGTTCCTTTAGTGCAAAGACGTATACTGATGATGCTTGTATGTGAATAAGAAATCCTGAAAACTTTTGACATTGACTACTTCTCGAAAGATCTCTTGCACTGAGTTGTTAGCCCTCTGACATTGGATATGTACATTTCTCAATTTTAAAAACTATAATCTACCCCAAACACAGACATGTATGGCTTCCAGGATTCTGCAAACACAGCAGTTTCTCAAAAGAATTCTTACATAATACAAACACAGAACATCATCCTTCCAACCCCATTGAAATGCTGTAATATGATGCTGCTATAACAAGTGAACGGGTATGTGATAAAAACTACATATACACACGTGTGTGTGTGTGGTGTGTGTGTGTGTGTGTGTGTGTGTATGTGTGTGTGCGCGCGCGCTTGCATGTGCGTGTGAGTAGCTTTTGGACAGTTGATAACTTGTCTTATATAAAAATTTCCTGAAGTACTAACATTCTGACACATTTAAATTATCAACTTAACCAGCCCCATTTCTCACAAAGCGGGATTTTGGGGAGATGTAACAGTGGCAAGTTCAACAGTGGTGATGACACTCCTCCTTCCCCATGTTTGTGAAACAGCATGAGAGATGTTGGCATCAGCTCTTCCTGAGGAATTTGTGACAACTCGATCCATTTCTCAGTCCTGCGTCTTTTTGTGATGAAGCTTTCCCAAACACTGCTTTACTCTCAGTGCTTTCTGTGGATCTATTTAAACTGCTTATATCTTCCTAAGTTTGATAGTTCATCTGTGTTTAGGAATATATTAGTTTCTTCTAGACTTTCCAGCTAATTGGAAAAAGTTGTCAAAGGATTCCTAGTCCAGAATTTACTGGACTCTGATGTACCATCTCTCGTTTTATTAACTGAGGTTGTCTCTTAAATTTAATAGAGGTTTGTCAGTCTTAGTTGTCTTTCCAAAGAACCAACTGTCTGAGTGTATATACTGTTCTTTCAGTCTGCCATTAATCTCTGCCCTGACCTTGGTTGTTTTTTTTCTGCCAACTGCTTTGGTGTGGATCATTCTTGTTTTTCTAAGACTTTGAGATGAGGTATCAGGTTATTCATGAGATGACTTTTTTTTTTTAAATGTAAACACTCAGAGTTGTAAACCTTCCTCTTATAGCTAGCTTAGCTGTGGCACAAAGTTTCTGATACATTTTGCTTTGATCTTCATTTGTCTAGGAATTTTAAAATTTCCTTCCTGATTTCTTCAATGGCCCATTGGTCTTTTGGCTTTGATATCTCTTCAAATTTTATTTGAAGAATCTTCTAATTGAGCAGGTCAATCTCTTAAGAGGTCAGTCCTAGCCCTACTTACAAAGGAGAAAAAAACTGTAATAGCTGCAAGATGAAAATTTGCAAGATATAAAAATGTTTAATCAATTAAGGCCCTCTGATATATAAACAATGGCCATGAAACTAGAAATGGTAAAACTAATGCGGAATAAATTTAAAAGTTATATAGAATTAATGTAGAAGTAGCAAATTAATAAAATGAAAGAATAGAAGAAAGAATAAATTAGGGAAAGCAAGGCTGAATAAGAGAAAGGAAAAATAAGAGGATAGAACAGAACAGATCAAGAATTTAGAAAAGGAAAAAAAATGAAAATCCCTAGTAATAAGAAAGTTTAAAATGCATAGTTAAATAAAGGGGGGATAAAACAGATGTATTAAAACGACTCCTAATTTTTCATTATTGCTATCCCCATAGATCAGATCATCTCTAATCATTATCAAGAACAGCTTCCTTTGCAGTAGATGTCAATTAACACAGAGACCTTAACCTGAACAATGACAGTGGAGTGCTCAGCCCCAAATTAAACATCCGTATCTCATTCTGAGGCTCAGGGATCTTTCTGGAAGAGAGGGCAGAAAGACTGTAAGAACTAGAGGTAGAAGATAACATCAAGGAAACAATGTTTTCCAGACACAAATATGAACTCAACAGCAGTTGTGACCCCATGCACAAGGCCTTCAGAAGCTCAGCCAGATAAAGAGCCAATATTGAAGGGAAAGGTGGATGTGTAATCCCATCACTGGCTGAGAAGCATATTAGCAGTGATGGTTGCTGGGAAATAGAAAGTCACTTCTTTTAAATGACGTTACCTACTAGTGGACTGATCACCCGCCAGAGCAGGCCAAGACTGCAACAAAAACTAGACTACCAAGGAAAGATTTCAATGGATCTCAGAGTTGGGTAGGAAGAGATGGGGGGAGGGGAGATTGAAAGGTGGTAAGAGAAGCAGTTAAAGGCAGAGTGAATGTGTTCAAAATACATGATATGAAACCCTTTAAGAATGAAAACATGAGATTTAAAGGAAAATTACATAAAGTTAACATACTACCAAAAATAGAGAAAAGGGCAAATATGAGGGAAAGAGGTGGGGGAGGGCAATAATAAAATATGTAAAATATTTCCCAGTTACAATAAAATAAAAGTATTACAAACAGTGATGACAAAATATTCTAGAAGGTCTACAGTACTCAAAGTTGATTCTGGGAAGCCTGATAATGGTGGTACATGTCTGTAATCCCAGCACTCAAGATGCTGAGGCAGGAGAATCAGTTCAAAGCCAACCTGAGCTGTCACAACCTTTCTCGATGTAAAATAAATAAATAAGCAGTGCAATATGAAACTATCAGTTTATTTTATAAAACAGCAAAGAAGTACATAGGGAATTACTGAAGATAAATGTAGAATTGAACAGTTTTGCCTGGGTGTAACCACTAGGTTCGTGTGTGTGTGTGTGTGTGTGTGTGTGTGTGTGTGTGTGTGTGTGTGTATTTCAGGGTTTGGTGCTCCAAACATACAAGTAAGGGATCTAAGGAGATATTTCAATAAGTAAAACATATGTCATGAAAGTTCAACTCCCAGTACACATTTTTAAAAAAAGTCAGGTGTTATCACTTGCTTTTCTGTTGCTGTCATGAAGTACCATGACCAAAAGTGACTTATGGAAAAGGTGATTTGGGCTATGGCTCCAGGAGAGTTCATAATGATGAGGAAGACATGCGGTAGGCAGTTTGAACAGGAGACTGAGACATCGCATAGTCAAAATGAAACAGAGAGAAGTGGATGTGGGGTAAAGCTATATATTCTCAAAGCCCTTCCCATCAAGATTCTTCTGCCATTTAAAGGTTCCATAACCTCCCAAACTGTGACATCAACCAGGGACCATGTGTTCACGTACATGAGCCTTTTTTGACACACCTGTGACTTGAACCACTGTGGTGGCACATCCTTGTAACACCAGCACCAGGGAGACAGAAACTGGGATTCCTGGAGCCCACTGTGCAGTCTGCTTGGCCTAAATGAGAAATCCCAGATCCCAGTGAAATATCCTGACTCAATAAAATAAGATGGAGCGCGTCTGAAGACGGTACCATTGCAGACCCGGGTCCTCCACATACACAAGCACACACTTAATATTCACAACTCACATATAAGTTTGTCATCAAAGCGCTTCATAGAAAATACACTTAACGAAGGTCATCACAGAATAAAGCCACTGATACAAAACTAAAATGATCAAGATACATGTGTTGGCCCAAGGATAGACATATATGCCTTCCCCAGAATAGATTGCAGACATGACCATGTATTCACATGTATAATCAGTGATTTGCAACTGAGACGCTAATTCAAGGAACAAAGAAGAGTCTTTTTCAATAGTGTTGAGAAAACTAGATAGCCATCGGTAAAAGAGGAAAGTAGACACTTACCTTAGACCTTACATCAGAAGAACTCAAAGCAGAATGATGTTTTAATATTAAGACCATAGACCTCTTAGAAGAAAAGAAGCGTCTATACATGTAAGTCTTCATGATCTTACATTTGGCAATGCTTTCTTAGATTCGGTACCAAAAGGGGGGAAAGGCACCTCATAGGTTAATATTCTAACACAGTTAATGTTTAGTTTACATTCACCAAAAATAGAAAGTATGATTCATAAAGGTGCCTTAAGTGGAAATCAAGCCATAGATGAGGGGAAAACTCAAACCCTTTTATCTAGGATCTTACATCTAATGCATGTAAAGGACTCTGACAAGAGTGTCCTGTAATCTCATGAAACTATATCTTGCCTTGATAACATTTCTTTGAGACAAATGTTAAGACTCCTTATTCTGACTTCTAATCTCCCTTCCAGCAGTAACCTCTGGGACCTTTTCTTAGTAGCTTTGACTTCCAGAACCAGCCAATACTGTTTTGTTGTTGTGTTGTGTTGTGTCTTTTTGTCTTGTAGTTTGTTTTGCAATTAGGTTCATATTACCTATCAGCCATAATTTGTCAAAATTATTTCACCAACGTAGAGCTGCCAGGTCAATTTGTACTTGAAAGCCTCCTACCAATTTTCCTTGGGCTATTTTAGGAAGGACCAGACAATGTGGGTCTGTAAGGTATGGACACCGTATGAGTTGACAAAGTGGTGCTGGACTGCCATGCTTGGGAAAATGCAACAGCAGCTGTCATGGTTCAGCTCATGCCTGAAATAGCATTTGGGAAGTAGAGGCAAGAGAATCAGAAGCTCAAGACCATGCTCAGCTACATCAGTTCAAGGTCAACCATGAGACTTAGAGAGGGAGAGAAAAAGGGAGAAAGAGAGGGAGGGAGGGAGAGGGAGAGAACAGAGCAGGAGCCACTCCCTCTTCTAAGTGAAGAAAAAGCCTTTTCAAGATGAAGAGAAATGGGCTAAAACCCCAGAGGCATAGGAACTATCGAGGCTCTGGAAAACTGAACACCCAGACCAGAACCTTTCTGATCTTTGTGATGATTCTGCTTGCATAAGCCTTCCATCTCTGTGTGATCCTCAAGTACTGCTTTCTAGACGAGGTGAAGCTCAAGAAGGGTCATCACTTGACCTCACAGGCTGGTCAATTCCTAGGCTATATGAAGCACATATCTCTTCCAGCAAGAGCTCATCATCCCCAAGGACAACTAGAGGCCCCAGAGCCTAGCAACTTGTCTGCATCAGGACCCTGCACCGAGACTCTTGCATTAGACACGAGGCAGTCTTGTGCTCCAGAGCGCCTCCAAAGTCTTGGTTGGTTATAGTCAGTTTCTGTATGAGAAGACATGTAAGAAATGTTTGCCATCAAAACAATGCAAAGCACTCACAGCTGTTAGTATGACTGCCATCAGGTCAAAGGTATTGAAGAGGTGGAGACTAGAATTCTGCCTAGTGCTCAGACTGAAAAGCCCATTCGAGTCTTTCAAAGTTAACAGCTACAGCATAACTCAGCTTGGTACCAGGGAGAAATACTCAGATGAGGGTGCTGGTGGCTAAGAGGTAATATCGTTACAAAGCTGAAATTGTAAACATTAATAAATGAGAAACCTTAAAAATAGATACAAAATGAATGACTACACTAATAGTAAAAGAAAAAAATAGAAATAAAAAGGAAAGACAAGAGTGCTCCTAGGTATGGTGAAGGAGGTTTACTGTAGATAAAAGGAAGTACATAGTCTCAGGCAAAGACATCTGCGATTGTACAGAGTAAACAAGACTAGCCTGAGCCAAGTCAAGTAAGGAGGGGTAGGAGGGACGGGGTAAGGAGCCAGACCAAGGAGGGTGGGGTGGGTAAGTAAGATGGACCAGTTAACGAAAACTGGTTAGATTATGTAGGTGGGGAAGGAAAGCCCAGACCAAGGTTGGAAGAGTTTCAGTAGGAGTCAGAGGAGGGACTAAGGATGCTGAGAGAAAACTGGTAGCCAGGTCCGCTTTGATATGCTTAGCCTACTTTGTTTTGAGACATAACAAATACTTAAACTCAGGGTTTCCAGAACTCCATCTCCAAACGAAGGGACCCACTGGTGAACTTCAGTTTAGACTCTCTCCACGTGTCTGGCAGTGGGTCTCTGCACCTGCTCACATCTGCTTTCACCCCAGGAAGCCTTTCTGATGATGACTGGACAAGGCACCAATTCTATGTCTCTGAGTTATCCAGTCTCTGGTTCTCAGCCATCTACGCAATGAAGGCTATGGGTTCCCTTTCCTGGCATGGGCCTCAATGAAACAAAACTTGGCCACTCCCACAAGTCCTGAACCAAAACATATTCTCAATCCATTTTTTACTGAGGATTGCATCCAACAATCAAGGTTAAGCCACATGTGGTGGCTCACATGTTATCCCAGTGTCCAGGAGGCTAAGGTGTGAGGACCACCAAGTTCCAGGCCAGGCTGGACGACACAGCAAGGCTTTGTCTCAAAAATAAAACAATATAAAGATGTCATCTGATTTTAAAACTTCTGAGCTAAGTTTCAGACTAGGCAGTTGATTGTCAACAGTCATTGAAATGATGTTCTGATTCAAGCTTAAGTGATGGAAAGGGACACAATGATTTGCTCTGACTTCCAAGACTAGAATGTTATTAAATACACAAGAATCTATGAAAAAACAGTGGGAATATGGAGAGCTTCTGTGCCATCCAGTCACCACAGTGAACACTCACTGTTTGCTGTCATTAACTGAAGGTAAACTCTAATCTCACCCACACTGATTCATCCAATAAACATGTCTCCTGTGCTCTCATTCTGAAACTAGAAACCCTACTTCTAGAGTCTGTTTCTTTCTTTTTTTCTTCCTTTTTTTTTTTTCCAAGTATTACTATGGTCTAAGAATTGCTGCTGTGGCCTTAGGTGATCCAAAAATTCATGGATTTTTAACCAGAATCCTGAAATCAAGCCTGTCCTTAAAGAAGTAACATTCTTGTATCTTCCATCTATTCAGTAGTTCTCCTGTGCCCATTTCCCTCCTAGTGAGTGGACTAACCTTAAAGATGGTGGATGCAGCACGCCACGGACTTCAGGGATGATCCCCAGGTCTGTGGTCCACCATGCATCTACCTGTAACTCATTCTGCCAGTCACCTCTCCACCTCATCACTCATTGTAAACACAGGGCATTCTTCTCTCATTTCCCTTCTGGAGGACCACCACCATTATAACAGCCCCAGGAGTCTGTTCTCATGCTAAATCTCTCTTTAGACCTAAGACAGCCCAAGTCCTACAGCCTCAACAGTCCTGTCCTTCTGAGTGACAGTATGATAACACATTCTTATCACAGCACTGAAAGCAAACACCAAAGACTTGAGGTTAACCGAATTCCATCTCACCAAGTACAACTCAAAATCGCCTGGGATGACAGCAGAAAGTCTTAAGATTTCAGCAATCATTGATTAAAAAAAAAAAAATCTGCTTCAAGTTATAGAAACAATTTTAATGCAAATACTCAATAGGGCATCTTTTGCATTGCTCCCAAAATTTCATCTCTTTCTGCTGCTGTAGGCATAAATGGCTGAACTCCATTTTGTCTTCTTTGGATCATGACAGAATTCTATACATAGGCATAAAAGAAAACACCAAAGTCAGTCATATATTAAATAACAATAATCCGACAGTAATTTTCAGTTGCTTCTTCAAAAAGAAAATACTGAAATCTAAAGTTTTAAAACTCCAAAACCTACTTCTGAAACTCCAGATGTTTCAATCTATTAACATTTACACTGAAGTGATCATCCACAAAGAAAGCATTGTTAGTAGGAGTTGGGTAGAAATATGCCACTAAGTACATATACAAGAGTATATACAGTCCAGTTTCAAAAGCTATGCACAATTACTAAGTGAAACTAAGTCTATCAGAGAAGAAAGGACCTGGATCCAGTCTTCAACAAGACTTTATATTAAAGCTTGAATCTGAAACCTTGGAATCAAATGAAACAAGCTCTCAAGAAGGCCACAGAGCTGATATATCAATCAGAAGATAAGGTTAAAGGTTAAGTGTTCCTTCAGTCATTACTGGGAAGCCTGGATTATTGATCATTATCATCTATGGCCACAAGCCTAAGAACAGAGTTTTCCAAGAAGCTTGAGAGGCTGGGCTTACCCAGAATCGCCGGCAGTTTTTGTACTTCAAGAAGTAACTGGAACACCTTTCCCTGTCATAGTTATTTTCATCCATACATCTGGTAGAAGCATCAGATTCCTTAAATATGTAAGAGAGTCATCATTGAAAATGTGGAATGTGATCTAAGAAAGACCCAAACACAAAGACTTCTGAAGCTGTTTCCCCAGAACCGATATCAAATGGCTTATTTTGTTCATTGTAGTAGGTAGACTTAAAAAACCTAAATTTTCCCCGTCTGGGCCAGTTTTCTAAGCATCTGATCCCACGAGTTTGAGTCAAAGCACTTATTGTGGTCATTTGTTCCCGGAGCTGAAGTAAGGTATAAGGTGCTCTGAACACTGCTACACAAGCAAACAGCAGAAACCAGCCTCCCACAACTCAGTGCGGCTCTCCTGGCTTTCCCCAGGTCTGTCTGACTTGATGTTTGATCTTAAGGCTTGGTTTGAGATTCCAAGTAAATTACACAAGTAAACGATCTACATCAAGGCAACCTAAATTAACAGCACCCATGTAGATGCACTTTTGGCTATCGTTCACTCCGTTATGCAAGCATACTATTACATAGGCAGCTTTAATAGTTATCATTAATGTGACTTCAAAAGGAAAGCAACACAGGGCCATGGGTTTAAAATGAAGTGGGTACCACTGGTAATTAAACTTAAGCGGTCTGAACTAGCAGCAGATTGGACAACAAGCTTCAAAGTGAAAGGTAGGACTCTGAGAAGAAGTTATCTAAAATAAAGTTTCAAATAGGCAGGGAATCTGCTTCACAGATCTAAGGAAAACACCTTATCTAAACAATACTTAATGCTGTTGAAAACCGACTATATAGACCAATGGATGTATATTGTGTGTTTTTGGAAAAGCCATAAAGGATGGTGAATTAGAGCTCCTCATAGCAACGATATAATATTTACATTGTATTTCTCAGGAATGGCAAAGCCACAACAAAGTGTTACAAGCTATATCCAGTTAATGTCAAACTTACTTTTGTAACACAGGGCAGTTTATAGGATACCTTTGTGGAAAAGCTTAAAATAAGCTAATCCTACTGTGAACCCATGACTCAAGCCAGGTTGTCTCAAAGACAGATTAAGTAATCACTGTGATTAAAACCGTTGGTTTTAAATTCGCTATATTGTCCCATGTTTAGACTAAAGACTTTCCTTAGTGGTTGTCAAGTTTTACAGAGACAACTAAACACTGTTTATTTCATAATTAAGCAAAACTGAAGAAAAGGGTCATTGTTAGCCACATTTTGGTCATGTAAAAATGTTACAGTGAAATAAAATACACTGGCCAGGAATATCTTTTTTACAGAAAAATAATTTATTTAATAACTGTGTAAGACAGATACCCGCACAATTAAGATTGGTTTTCCCAAGTTGACATAACAATGAAAAACAAACCGCCCTACCGATAAGCAAGGATTTATGTCAGGGTCTCTCAGCCGCCGTGTGACCATGGGCATCTTGTCTTACTTCTTACTGAAGGTAGGCAGGAGAAAAACATGTCAGAAGGAAATGACCAGAAAATGTCATCAGCCCCACAAGTACTTTTAATTTAATTTACCCACAAAATTTAATTCTCAACGTAGTAGGTACTCTGTAGGAAACAATGAAACACAGTGAGTATATCAAAAAGCCAAGTTTCTGCTTACTTAGCATTCTAAAAAGCCATAGTTTAAAAAACAATGAATGAATTTTTTTATTCCAGGACTACTTTCTATTTAAATTAACATTTTCCCTGGTTTGAAGGAAGTCAGGGAATGCTATTATGGCTCAGTTATTCTCCAATTTGAGTCTTAAAAATACAGCTTTGCAAAGGTTTTATCCATTAAAGACATCGCATTACTCTAAGTGTCGGTTAGCTACTCCAAGTCAAGTCATGTACTTCATCCAGTCAGTCAATCGGTCATAGCCAAGGAAAACTGCTCTTCAAACTCCAGGTCAAGTGAAACTGTACAACAATTCTCTTTCAGGGGAAGGAATGAAAAGCAAGTCACGATTATTTGAGTATGGGCCTCTGCTATGAGCTGCCCAGCATCTCTGAAAAATTCCTGTACTAAGCTTAAGGGGCTGATCTGGCTTACACACCCTAATGCTGATCTTGTTTAATCATCTTCTACCCAAAAATAAAAAAAACTGCATTCCAGAGAAATAAGACAGTATGAAGTACACAAGTCTACTGAATTAAAAAACAGAGCAAAACAAACATGCATGGGCCTTTTCAGAGAAGTCCAAATTTTTGTATTAAATGTCACAAAAAAATCACGTTAAATGAAATAATGTATATTCAGGAAAAGTCATGCAAACCCATAAAATCCTGGTAAATGACTGTATTCTGGGTCAATGGTCATCCAGCCCAGTTTCCTCTATTCTGATAAAGATCAGGATGTGTAAACTAAAGGAACCCAACTTTCCCATGGGATAGGAAGTATCTGATTGGCCTGCAGTCCTTTACCTTTAAATAAGCACCAAATAACCACTTATTTCATGAACTGCACAGAAAATATCCAGTCGGCAGGAGCATCTAGACAGGAAGACACTCAATACAGAGTCCAACTGTATCTGGAAGCCTTTCGAAGATAGGAGTTTATAAGGCTGCCTCTTCCTGAGAGAATAGTAGAACTAAGAAAATCTACAATCTTCTCCTTCACAGCTGTCCTGCCATGCCTCCACAGGGCTCCACTTGTTCGTACGCCATGCATATAATAATCTCAACAGCAATCGGATACAAGCAGAATTCACGCTGCGTCCTGATCATGAAATTCTGTTCTATTTCAATATCATCAGCCAGAAACTCTTTGAAAACTATCTACACAACACAGTCATCAAATTTGCTGCTTCAGGCTATTCCCATTTCATTGCTTTTTATTCTGGATCCTAAATACAAGTCACTCTAAACATGGATTTCCGAATGCCACCTCCTTAGTATGAATTCCTGTGTTAACAGTACAGGAAGAGGAAATGTCAATTTACATGGAGGAGTGTGGCTGAAGGGCAAGATGGAGTGCCCTGCTAAGGAGGCCTTATCTGCTTACTTTTTGAAGATGCAGGAGTGAACAACTGTTACAGTACTCTACTACTTCCAAGATGACATTCAGAAGGAAAACCAGTTTGAGGGAAGACTGCAAACCTACAGCACACCTGAGAAATAACTCTAAAATCTACTCTAAAGGGCAAACTGCTTACCAAAGGAGTTCCTGATTTCCCACTCTCCTCGTAGCTTTGATCCGTAGTGGGGGAAGGGCACGTTACTGAACAAGTCTAGGCCCCCAGGCTTCTCAGTCTGGTCTGTGAGTGTTAAATCCGGAAGCAGAAATTCACCACGCCGTAAACCTGGGTGCAGAGGACCAGGGGCAAAAAGTCAAAGTACAGACCACAGTGCTCTGAGAGGTCGGAGAAGAATCCCCAAGGATGTGTCCCCCGGATCGCCTTCCGAGGCGCAGTATCAGACAGTGGGGAGCAGGCACAGGTGAACAAGACAAAGGGGCTGGGAAGGAAGGAGGCAGCGTAGAGCCGGGACCTGAGGAGGGCAGGGCGGGGAGTGACACAATCCGGGGTGTCCAGACCTGCATGGGGTCACCTTCCGCTGCCCCGACCGGACGAATCGAGTGGCGTGAGCAGCGGCAGGAGCATGCCGCGGAGGGTATGGCGCCACGAACTGGTGGGGTCTGCCCTCAGCGGAGTGTTGTCGTCGGCCTGCCGTTCAGGGAGGGAGGGGCCGGAGACCACTCACCACAGGCCACCACACGGCCAGCACCGGAGCCGGTTGCTGTTCCAAACACGTCAGTGGCTCACGCAGCAGGACCTTAAGTAGCGCGCACCCCAACGTGCTGCCCCCGCGCCCCCCGTTTCAGCCGGTCCAATCCACGAGCGCTGCTGCGGGATTGACAGGCGCCCGGAACTCTGCGAGGTTGGGGCGGGCTCAGTTCGCTCCGCCCCCGGGCAGCGGGAGGAGGGCTCTGGCAGAAGAAGTGGGTGGGACGGAGCGAGACCCCGCCCTCTCCCCGCCCCACCGCGCCCCCCGCCCTGCAGGCTTGCTCTTAACATTTCGACCTGACGGGCAGCCATGTCAACCAATGAGCTCGTCTGGACCCGGCGGCGGACGCACGGACTGGCCGGGCTCTGGGCGGAGCGTGAGGAGGGCGGGCATCTCGGCGGGCGGGGGCCAGGGCGGGCCGGCGGGCGGGCGCGGGGCGGGGGCGGCGGCCGAGCGGGCGGGGGGAGGCAGCGGTGGGCGCGACGTCGGCGGCTGCGGCGGCGGCGGCGGCGGCGGCGGCGGCGGCGGCAGCTGCAAGTTGAGCTGCAGGGGCAGCGCATACACTACAATGGCTGCTGGAAAGAGGCGTAAGGAAACAATTTCCAGGCCCGCCGCGTCCAGCCCGAAATATGAGAAAAAAATTATTAGAAATTCCGCGGGCGGTGTAAAGGCGGCGGACGGGCCGGAGGGAGGATGTTAAAGCCCCGCGGTGAGTTCTCCCGGGGTCCGGGGCGGCAGGGAGGCGTTTAGCGGGAGGAATATCAGGGTTATTTAAATTATGGGACTAGCCGAGGGGGCAGAGGAGCCGCGGCGGCGGCAGGAGGAGGAAAAGTTTGTGCTACTCCCAGCCCCTGCTCAGGACCCCAGAGAGAAAAATAATAATAAAAAATCAAATAAAATCGTGCGGCGGGGCTGCGAGGACTCCCGTGGTCGCTGCTGACAGGGCAGGGGGCGACGCGGCTGGGGACCCGAAGGTGAGGTCGGTGGGAAAAAAAAACCTTTTATTCAGGGTCTGGAAAGTTTGAAAAGTTTTCCTCCTTCTCCTCTCCTCTCCTCCTCCTCCTCCTCCTCCTCCTCCTCCTCCTCTCTGGTGCTGTGAATATTGTGACAGCGGCAGCGGCAGCAGCGAGAGCGGAAGACATTAGAGACCCGAAAAATAAGGGAAAAATTAATATAAATTCGGTTTTGAGAGGAAACTCTCCGCGTTTTCCACCAAAACATCCCGGGGGAAGGTCGCTTCCCAAAGGGCCTGGCGGAGACCCGCGGTCGGCAATATTTGGGGGGCACTGGGAGTGACTTGGGGTAACTTTGCCCCCTTTTCCGAAGAGGTTTTTCTTTTCTGGAGAAATGCATTTGTTTTTGCCCTCCTGCCCAGGTGGGAGAGCCGAGTCGGGGTGCGGGGTCCGCGGGGCTCCGGACCCAGCCGGGTGGCGGCGGGGGCGTAGGGGGAGGGGGTGCTAAATGAAAGCAGGAGATCGGGACGGAGCAGGGACAGCTTGTTGTCAGTATCATAAACAACCAAAATGGAGGGAGAACTCAGGCATATAACCAAATAAAAATTGTTAAAAAATCGCAAAAAATCCCTAAAAATCCGGAATGCTCCCCCCTTTCTCGCTAAAGGTAAAAGTGTGAACCGCCTTTCCCCTGAAGTCCATTTGGACTTTACAGGGACCAAGGAGTTAATATTTATTTATTTTTTAAAACTTTCGAAGGGCAAAAGCCTTTTATAACTCCACCGACAATGAGAAAACGTGAAAATCCAATGCAAGAAAAGCATGGGGAGGGAGGGGGAGGTGGTAGTGCAGAAACTACTAAACTTATTGGTAATGTGGACTGATCTGAGATAAGATAAACACTATATTTGCTATTTTATAACTCCCTTTTAATGATCTTTGAGGGGTTTGCTTTTTGGGGTAGGAAAAAAGTGATGCCATTTTCTTAATAGAGTTAGTATGTGTGATTGGAAGAATAAACCTTTCCGGCTTTAGATTGCATTTTCGTCGCATTTATGCCTAGGGTTTTGTTAGTGGCTCCCTCCTTTCTTTAAACTGAGCTCTCCAGAGGAGGGGTAGAAAGGTGCTGTTACCCAGAGAGACTGGAGGGCAAGACTGGCGAACCTTCTGGGGAGGGGTGGGAGTTGTTTGCTTTCTCCCTTCCTGACACGTTTGCTTCACCTGTTCGCCCTCACTAAGGAATGTTGGACTGAAGTTTTCTGGTTTTATGTATATAAAAGGATGGTGCCTCTTGCATCACGTTGATGTTAGTGGGAAAGTGCTGCTGATGTTGGTTCCACGTGGGATCTGGGACAGAGCAGGGCATTTTAAAGGGACAGCTTCTCTTTTCTTAGGGTTTTCATCACCTACGCAGACTTACTGTCTGAGGACCAAAGGCAGAGGTGCTGGAAGTGTGTGGTGATGGAAGAGCCTTCTCTTTCCATTACTCAAGTGCACCCACGTTTAGGAGTGATGGAGGGAGAGGAGGGATAAACAAGCCCAGCAGAAGATGGATATGTGTGTGGCTTAGTTTTCATCCACGCTGTTCTTTTATGTAACAGCCCTCCCAGAAACTTTTCATGTTACATTGCTTTGCCCTGGAAGCTGATTTTGGAAGGAATTGTGGAAAAATGGAAAAAGTTGAAGGTGTGTGGTGTAATGGTATAGCATTATTGAACACTTATGAATTCTGTGCAGTGAGATCAAAGAGCCATGTATGCCCATAATGGGGGTTTACAGCCATTTTGTAAAATACCTAATACTCAGTCTGGCTTCAGGTACACTGAGGACTTGTGGATGAAAATTACAGGCAGAGTAGTGAAGATTCCTTAACATTGTAAGCAGTAGACATTTCTGGGGAGGCGGGAGTGGCTCTCATGAACACCATGGAAAAGTTTACATATACATTCAATTTTAAAGGCGATCTTATGCATGTGTTATAACTTTGCACTTTGAAAATGAAAATGCTTGGATATCCCGAAACCTATGGATTTGCATCTTTCCAGCCGAAGTGATTTGTGTCTAACAGGAAATGTTTACTAATCCTTAGCTCCTATCTGCTCTTATGTCTTAGATGTCCACAGTATTTTCAGAAGGTAAAATGTATACATTTTATAGTATGTAAGATCACAACTAATCTGGAATGGAAACTACTTACATTCAGTTTCCACAGGCATATGGAGTTAGGGAAATAAATCTCTATTTTGCTTTGTTTTTACAACTTATAGAAATGGACCAAAGTTAAGAACTGAGTTTTTAGACTTTGTAGGCATTGTTCTCTTTTGCCATACTGCATAAAAATTATTTTGTGAAAATGCATCGTGTGTTAGTTCCTGTTTCTAACTGAACTTTTCTCAGCACCTTGCTGTAAATACCTCCATGAAAACACTATCAGTGACCTGTGAGCACATCATCTTGTGGTTTCCCACTTTGGAAACAACTACAGCTTTCTAAGAAGTCACTAAAGAAAACAGTGTCACAAATCACTGTTAAACCATGATGCCTTGGAAAGAGATTAAAAGTATCAATGAAGAAGATAGCCCCCCACACACACACACACCATAATCTTGTATCCATCATTACTTACCAAACCCTCTGAAGTTTATTTTGCATGTTCATTATGTTGCTGGCTCAAAAGAGTTACTTTGACTATAAGTAGTCAGGCTGATGCTTTGTGTTTAAAATGGAGGAGGCTTTTAGAAACTGAGCAATTGCCACTTCCACAAACAAAATACTATTACCAATAAATTCAGTGTCAGTAAAAGTCAAGGCAAGTTTTGCTTTTGGTTCTCTTAGCTCATTGAGCTATTTAAGGTGTTTGGGCACTTAAAAATGGGATCCCATTCTTTACTGGCAACCTCCACAGAAATTCGCCTATTAAGATATGGTTATTCATTCTCATATACAGTGATATACACATTGTTTGGGGTTTGTAAAACCAGCTCCTTTTTGAAATTAAAAAAATATAATGCCCACATCTTCCTTAGATAGGGAGTGCCACATAATAGCTGGTTGAATTGATTGTATTAAGGTGTTTTGATGCATAAGGAACCCTGCCTGTTGAACTTTCTTTGCTGGGAGTCCTATTAAATTATACCAATTTGCAGAAATAATCTAAAGATATCTCATTCTCTACATTCTTACTTCACTTAAAGAGAAACCCCACAGATTAAAATGCTTATCTGAGTCTTAGATACCCAGTGTCTACTACTCACAATTCTGAAAAGAATATTTCTGCTGTAGTAGATGATTTAGTGAGTGTGGGCTAATAGTGATAAAACCCCATATCTGTGTATTTATTTATGACAATCAAAATAGTTCAATAAGCAGACATTTTGTAGTAAAGTAGTTGACTTTGCCTTTATCAATATAATTTGAAATTTTAAGAATGCTTTTTTTAGTATCAATCAAAAATGGGAATTTTCCTTCATTATTATAATAATCCAAGTTGTTATTATGTACATTTTTCATATGATATTCTAGAAATTTACCTAGGGATTTAAACTATTGTTTTCTAAATTAAATGTCATGTTCTTATCGTAACTGGAATTTTAAAAGACAGACAACTGAAACCTATGCCATGCCTGCCTTTGAAGTTTACTTCAGTAATCATTTTACTCAAGTTGTTTAATCCAAATGTTCATCCTTTTATGAGTAGTTTAATATTATTTATTTGTAATTTTGTTCTTTGAGAATTTGACATGTAAAAAATTAACCTGTTACTCATGAGATGAGAGTTTCAGAAAGAGAAAAGTGTCTATCAAGCAAAAGCTAAGAAGTGGATCTGTTCAGGGTGAAAAGGGAAAACTGTCCCTTAAGCCATCATTTAAAGTGTTTTAAGAACCTGATAAACATTTTTTTTTCTGAAACAGACTATGTTGAAAACTTGTCAGTCATGGCTTGAAAACAAAGGTGAACCATTATTTCTTTAGTAATTTTAATAGGAATTAATGTAGGCAGCATATTTAAGCAGTTAGTAAGTGTTTAGGTACCCATAGAACAGTATTTATAAATAAGTTCATATCGAGGGCAGGGTACCTCGGATTGATGGACTATAGGGTTCACTGTGGTTTCAGAGCTCAGGAAGAAATGCTCTTTTCCACTCGGACAAAAGGACACAGTAGAAGTAATACATTGTTGCGTTTCTGTAACCATTTCACTGGTAATTTGTGAATCTCTCTAATCTGAAATTCATGGTGTTACTGCTTTTCCTTTACATGGAGACAACTTTTATATTACATGTGTAAATTTAATTTCAGGTTTCATTTGAGAAAGTAAATGAGTATTTCTAGATTATAAATTTTTATGAAAAATTGGTATGTAATTATTAAAATTTGATATTATAAGAAATATATCTGTATAAAAGCTTACTAAAAATTATTCCAGAGGCAGAGTTAGATTTTTACTTTTAAATTCACTGGCCTATCTCCCTGAAGTTTGCATTCTACCTTGTGTGCTCTCCTGTCTGTGTCTACCCCTTACGGGGAGAGTTGACCAGGATATGATGATGTTCACATATCAAAGACATTCAAATGTTTGTGAGTTCTGATTTTGTGTATATATATATAATATATTGTATATTTGTGTATATAGGTGTTTGTTATTCTGAAGGATTGTACTTTTTTAAAAAATGCATGTCAAGTATAAAAAAAGATACAAAACAAATAATATCTCATTTTTAAAAAGTGAAGTAGTATGATATTACACTAAAATTGTTAGTATTTAAAAGCCCCTGAATATCTTGTAAACAAAGTTACTACAGGATCTTGGTATTAAAACTAACCACAGTGTGTTGGGAATTTGAGATGACTACCTCTGAAAGTGTACGTGTGAGTGAACGTGTGCACTTACATTCTAGGTTCTTAGGGAAAGCAGTCTGCTAAAAGTATTCCTTTGACTTGATTTTTAAGTGGAACCTTTTCCTAATTTAAAATCATAGAAAATCTAGAAATGTGAAGACACTAAAGAACAAAACTATGGTTTTGATGCCTTTTAAATATGAATACTGTTGAACAATGGAAATGTACAACATCAGTGTAAACTAAAATGTTCAAAAATAGTGATGAGAAACTGGAAAACTAAGAATTTCAGAATAAAATAGTATTTATGGAAAATTTAAAATTCAACTTATATGAATAAAGAATAACCAACTACAAATCAAAAACCACAGGTTTACAAAAGAAAGAAGAAAGAAAAGAAAGAATCAGAGTGGAACTTTGGGGAATTTTATCAGAGAATATTTTTAGTGCAAGTTGCTGGATCTGTAATCACCTTTTAAAACAAGATTTCCAAAGCCTTTGCTCTTCTCCTGTAGATGTGGATTAAACTAAATCCTAATAATGATTTCTAGTGATGATCTGAAATTCATTTTTAACAAAAGGAAAAGGAGAAAGTCAATTTCTGCTGTTTTTAAAGAGTTTTTAAATATGTAGCTATGTGAAATGGTCTAAAAGCCTTAGGAATCATTGAAAATTACTTTCCTTGTTATTTATCAGAATGCTTAAAACTTTTTTTAGGTTAGTAAAATAAGTTTTAAAGCTTCCGTCTAAGAGTAGTTTTGTTCTGTGGACTTTTAAGGGCAATTTGAATAATTTCTTACAGTCCTAATAGCACTTTAAAAACTTTGACAAGATAAAGATAAGAGTATTTCACCCATAAGATTGTTAATTTCCAGAATACTTTAAGGTGTAAGCTGCTGATTAAAGGCATTTCTCTTTCTCATTCACTAGTTAGCTGTTGGTTTTCTAAAGGAAAATTGAAGCCTATTGTGGTATCTGAAGTAGAATTTACCTCTAGCTCTGGAAACTGCTCAGAGACTGTACGAGCTCTTTGCAGTGGTGGGTGAGAGAGCATTGCAGAGTCTTGAAATCTATCTTTGAACATTTTAAACTTTCAGTTGTTAATACTTAAATTATTGTCCCATGCTAATGTTGGTATATTTCCTGTAAGCTGTTTACAATTTCCTATGTTATAGTTTCTGAGTATGAAAATATTAATTCTCAGAGTAAACGCTACAATTAAAAAGCTGCCATCTGACTTTTAAAAAACATTTAATATCAGTGGACATTAGAATCCTTAAGATACTTTTTTTTTTGAAAACTAAAAATCAGTTTTTAAATGAGGACTATAAATCTTTTGTGTAAAAGGCAGAATCAGAAAGTGTTCCAGTCAGTTCTGTTTCTCTGAAGACACATCAGTCAATTGTTCTTGAGAAGGAAAATGTTAAGAAACCAAAGCTGGAAGCTTAAGGTTGTTTAACTTTGCAGGTTCAAAACATTACCAGTTGATTTTACTCTGCTAAGTTTTCTCAGTAAATCAATTTTCTTTCCTTGTATTGTCTTAATACTATAATTACAGAGCCCAAATTAATTCTCTTCATGCCCAAGTTATAATAAAAACTTTCTAGTGTCTTGTCTTAAGGCAGTGAGGTAGAACAGCATTTGTATAAGATTATGTTTTCTTTCTTAGGCTACCTTTTGCATTTTCTAGGTATTATTTCTGGGAGTGATCCACTCTGAAGAAGAGAAATTAGCTCTATTACTCTGACATGAAATTTGTCATCACATTTGTAAACTCATGGGAAAAAGTGTTACTTTACATATTTGGGTAAGACATATCATATCTTCTAAATCAGGACTGGTGGTGTCCAGTGTACCCGATTGCAAGCTCAGCTTCAAATATAAATTTGCTCTCCTAGTGCCTTTAAAATTGCTTAAGTAAATGTTAGAAAATGTTCTTCCCGTGTTTTGGTAATTTGTTATTGTCTGGGATAATTTAATTGAGTAAATTTCTATTTCGGTTGTGTTTCTCTTCTATTATTAGTATTTTATTTGAAAATTGTTGGTAAATGCATGTGATTTCAGCATTTAGGTAGAATCAGATGTACGATAAAATAGGTTATCCCAAGAGTGGTGCAAACAGCCCTGCTGGTTCTTACTTGGAAGCATGTAGAGGCTTTCAACGAATGAAGGTCCCGGTGAGTACAGTGTACATCTGTCTGTAGGACTCACTGACAGTGTGTGCCCTGCTCTCTCTTAAAGCCTGTGCACCCTCAGAACTGATGCTGTGCAGATAGCTGACTTCATTCTACTCTGTGGAGAGTGCACGGTCAGCCTTCCCCAGTTCTAACGAAAAATATAAGGTATTCCTCAAAATAATTTGCCATGCATCCCAGCACTGTATGTGAAGATGTGTTGCTGTAATTGTTTACCCAAATTGAGAAGAAAACAAACCATCAAATAATAAACTTAATTGGGCAGAAAGGAGATTTAAATATTTATCTAAATAAGTTGATTTACTGTTGAAATGACAGAATTTTAATCAAAAGAATTGTTTTTTGTTTTTTAATCTTTTTCAGTCCCAGAAGTTTGTAAATAAAGTAATTGTTAAAAAATAATAATAATATAAAATTAAAAAGTATGGAGGTCTGCAAAAGGTCTTAAGCATTTGTCCTTTGATAGTAAACATATTTTAAATGGCCGGAATGACATCAAAGAATTTAATATCTTCAACTATTTTGGTTATTTTTCTAAGAAAAGTGGTAACAGCCTAATACCGAACTGCACATCTGTTCTGTTTGGGAGCTTTAATTCTTTTGTGTTTACTAGGACAGTGCTACTTCAGTGTTTTTAAAAGTACTAGTATCAGTGTTTTCTTCAAAAGTCCTCTCTGTGGATATTAAATTTTAATTCACTTTTATTAAAGCTTTTTGCACTACTTTTATTTCGTAAGCATGACCTGTTCTCACAGAATACTGTCCTGAAAAGAAACTGAAGCACTTTTAACCGCAGCTCAGATTATCTCAACATAGGCACTGCAGGTATAGGTATTCTGCTGAACGTTGGCCCAGCGTCATACTTGAATGAAATTATACTCAGTTCACCCATTATTGGCCACTGCATGAATAGGAGGAGAGAGCAGCTGAGAAGAGAAGAATGAGTCCCGTTTCCGAGGCTGACTCATGATAGCCTTTCTGCAGACCATGATTCCTCTGCCAGAATTAAAAGGAACTTGTTAATTAGAACCAAAATGTCCGTGTGTCTACGAACGTTTTTTCCTAATCAGGATTCAGACACTGGTGTGCTTCCATTGGCATCCAAGTGTGCTTGCTGCTTGGCTCTGCTCTCTCTCAGTGCTGCCACCCTGTGTATGGCAGTGCCGCTGCGACAGGCACTCATTTGCTGCGTTATCAAGTGGTAAGATTTTGGAGCACTCGTGGAAAAGAAGCGTGCAGGCTGAGCTGAGCGCAGACCCTGTTGTGTATGCTCTGCCTCTGTGTGTGGTGCTGTGCTCCAGCTAGGTTTTTAAAAGTTAGGCAGCTCAGAAGTACGGTCCTCAGCTGCCAAAAAACGGAAATTTGGAAAAACTTTAAAGGTAAATGCTGTTGTTTGTCTATTCTGCCGTTTCACTAAAATAAAGCAGAGTTAGACTAGTGCTTCAAATGTGGCTTAAAACTGGTCGAGTAAGAACACAGAGGTTCAGAGTGTATAAAGATGAGAATCGTCATGAGATTTTTAATGTTAGCCAAGTTATAATTACAAGTCCTTCCTAGTAAAAGCAAAACTAAAACGGTATCTCTCTCTCTCTCTCTCTCTCTCTCTCTCTCTCTCTCTCTCTCTCTCTCTCTCGCACACACACACACACACACACACACACACACGGGGGGGGGAGACACTGTTTCTGCTTAAAAGGAAAGGAAACTTAATTTGATTGGTTACATTATTCTCTGAATCACTGATCAGCACGGCTTGAATTATATCACATCATATTTAAGAACTGATGCTGCACTCCAGTCGTAAAGCGCTTGGGCAGGATCACAGGATTATCTACTTGCTTTTACCTGTCTTATCTCATTTTCAAAGCAGTCCAAGTTAGAAGGGGTATGTACAACAAACACTCAGTAAGCCTCCTTATAGACACACTATAAAAGCTAATTATAAATTAATTTCTTAGTGTAAGCCTAAGTTATGTCAATACTGAGATTAACATACTTATAAAGTTATAAATTTGTTGTAAAAATTAAAATTTTAGTCTTAAAGTTTGCAGAGTAACTCAAGTTAGAAAGTGTTATAAGAATACTTATTAAGTTATATAGGATTGGTAAAAAGATGTATCTGCTTTGTTACTTAAAGGAGGTTTTAAAATATTATAAATCTGAGCTTCGTTTTACAGTGTGGGTCTCAGACACAGTTGCTTTCAGACAGACTTACCGCCCAAGCCACCTGATTTCTGAGTGGTCACGGTTTCTTTCAGAAGTTTTGAATGGTTTTGCTCTAGTAAACAATGTAATTCTATGTGGTAGCGGTAGAAAATATTGCTTTGGTTAGTTAATTTTAGATATTGAGCTTCAGAGACCAAAATGTATCGATGGGCTTAAAAGGAACCATCGCCATGTATGTGCTGTCCCCCGATTAAAAGACCAAGTTCAAGTGCTTCAGTTTGTAATGTGCCTATCTCTGAAGGTTGGAAATTTCTTCTGTCTCCATAAATACCATTTTTATATTTAAAAAAAATAACTGCCATGAAAAATTTGATTAAATTTTGAACCAGTACTGAACTGTTACCACTTTCAAAGAAACTTAAAAAAAAAACAAAGCTATTTGCTTCATTTTGTTCCTCTTCATAGTAACCTCAAGACTAGATCAGCTGACCTTATTTTAACCAAGCAATGTAAACAGTTGTACAGATTTATCTAAAATCACAAGATCTTACAGTGTTCTAAATGCAGACTGTAACTTTCTTGCCTTCACTCCACTGTCGAGCGCCACTGCTTAGAATGATAGTGTGTGACATTGGTCCATTCTATAGTAAGACAGAGTTAGCTTTGTTTATACCCTGCATCTGAGGGCTTACACTTTATTCTTGTGCTAAGTGTGAGACAAAATAAGAAGGGTACCCAAGCCACTCTTTTCGGATACCTATATTTACTGCATTTTTTTTTTTTTGGCTTGCTTTTAAAACTGGTACCAAAAGAACCCAAAGGTAGTGCGTTTTTACATGTCCATCGAATAATACAGATATCAAACACTATAGTATTCTTGGGAGGGAGAAGAGAAACTTGAGATGGGCCTTGGGAAAGGCACAAGTTAGAAATAGGCAAGAAAAAAAAAAAAAAGAGGGGATGACATCTAGGTAAAAGAAATGGTTTCAACAGGAGCAGGGGACAGAAATGTGCTGCTTGTCTGGCGCCCCGAGACAGTCATACTCAGAGGGTGTTTCTGAGGAGATGTGCCAGCGTCAGAGTTTGCTCCGTGTGCCATAGAAAGCTTTGAGCTGTACAAGCAGAGGACTTCGGGTTAGGGAACTTAAGGTGCCTCTTAATCCAGAATAACTTGAGCGGGAAGATACAAGACATACTCCGACTTTGACATAGGCTCCTCCACTCTGGTATTCCCCATTGGGTCCATGCTCACCAGAAAGATCTAGACATTTATTTTCCATAATGCCTGGCTCCCAGCACTCCTACAGCTTGTAGCTGAAACATCAGTAATGACCCCAGGACTCCTAAAACTACCCATAGTCACTCACTTGGAACTGGAGTTGCACTGCCACTGTAGGGCGTAATCGTAGTGGACAGGTGGAGGAAGAACAGGAGAGCCAGGCTCACAGAAGAGTAGCCCTGGAACAGAGGTTCACAGCTCCATGGAGATCTGTCCTGTGGCTAAGTATCGGGATGACAGTGGGCAGACACTTAGCAAGAGAGACTCCGTCACATCTTCAGCAGCACCTTGTGGGTTTTTAAACTGGTTGGGAGAGAAACTCACTGAATTTCAAGCTGAGCCTCTGGTAATGCAGTGATACATAGTCCTATGCTCAGTCCTCTCCCTGCAGTCTCCACCCTTGATGTCTGCTGATCCCTTTGCCTAAGACTTAGCAGGTGTCCTGCCTCCTTTCCAAAGCAGACTGCCTTCTGCTTGGCATTTCTTCGCTTCTGGATTTCTATAGGATCACCTAACACTTCTTCAGAGCCCTAGGGAGAGTATATATAGCTGTCTAGCTATCTAGCTGAGGTGGCTGTACCATTTGCTATGCATGGCCTGTACTGGGCTGTTGGAGACAACCTATTATGCCAGCCCAACTTAGGCTGCCCTTCCTGTGCTGGAACTTCCCACTCTTTCTCTCTCCCTACATCCCAACCCTAGTAACTTTTTCCTCAACAGAGCCAACCTCGTGAGAAAAGTTTGTGTTTTGTGTGTGGTCTCTTCCTTTTCTCTCCCCATTCTTGCCATCCAGTCTACCATGAAAGAAAACAGCACCTCGTGCGCCCCAGAAGTCAAATCCAGGGACGTCTTTATTATCACCATGGGTCTGGTCTGTGGTGCCATCACTCTGCACAGTCTACACTCTGGCTTTTCTGTCTCCTCCATCACCTCCTTTGTTCTTCCCTTTGGTGGCATATGCTTCCACCTGTCCTAGCTGACTAGCATGTTGGCATTTCCTGGCACTTGCCAGGCTCCCTGACTACCTATGCTCTGTGCATGCTATCCCTGAGCACCAGTTCCCTCCTGGGGTACTGTTCATGTGCTGCTTCACTATCTTTACTTCTTTTGTGGGCTTCCATGCCTCTTCCTATATGCACAACTCCCTCCATCTCGGCTTTCCTCCTGTGTTTTATGCATGTGCATGTACAGCTTTGAGTCAGGTTCTAAACTGTCGCCTGTCAGATTGTAAACAGGGCTTCCTCAGACTGGTACATGGTAGGAAAGCAATAAGAGAGAATCCAAGGATGAATAGTTCTGAGGGGCTGGATGAACAAGGACTGTTGGAGACAGCAGCAAAGACAAAAGAACATTTGTGCAGTAGCCTTAACAATGAAGATCGGCCTGGAAAAACTTGGTCAGATAACTAGACAGGAGTCCTGCTCTAGTTAGGGGGAACTTTACATACCTGACACATAGGGAACAAGTTAGGAGACCAGCCTGAGAGCTACACAGCATTCACAAATGCCTCGGGGACTGTCCCAAATGTCTTGTGGGACTGCTAACCTAAAGGTGACTGGAACTTCTGAGCCATGTGGAGGTTGCCTTTGCAAGGTGACTATGACTACTATCCTCTTACTTGTGATCTGCCCTGTGGCTAGAGGTCAGGGGCACCTTGTAGGCATAACACCCTGAAAAGCACAACTCCTTGAGACAAGAGAGCCCTCTCTTCTGTATGCCCCAGCTGGTCTTTGAGATGTGGTGATACTGCCTCGTATACAGCCACCTTGTTAATCTGCTAGGAGCTCAGTCCCATCCTGTGTGTATCTAGTCTTCCTACTGACAATGGAGGGCAAGGGCCATAGACCACCAGCTATTTCTTTACTCCGAGAATTGGGCCTATAGAAAATGTCTGGTACAACCTATAGGATCAACCGTGGTGAAGTGCCGAATGAATGTTGTACAGAACTTAGGAGCTACGTGATAAAACGTCATCTGCCTGGAAAGCATCCTGGAGAATAATTATTGTACCGTCCCTTTTGCCGCCCCCTGCAACTCTGCATTTGGAGGGAGGCTGTGACTGCTTTAATTGTGTATTACAGTGTTACTTGATTATCCATCTCCCTCAGAAATATCAATATCACATACAATTAACAGTCAAGATCCTCACCGCAGAGTCAAAGTCTCACAATTGGCTGTGTGCGTTTCTCAGTTCCTGGAAGCTGTGAGCATCATACATTGTATGTAAATGGTCTTTGACATGATCCATTATCTTGTGTGGCAGAACCACAATGTATGTAGCAGATACTGAACAGATCCACTGTACAACACTAAGGAGAATGCTGCCTTTACAGATCACTTAAACTCTTCACCGTGGGCCAGTCCGAGATAGACAAAAGTTGACAGAGGAGCAGAATTCACTCTTGTACCATACCTAGTTTTGGCAACACCAGAGCAGTTAGGCTTGCTTCAACCAACCCCCATCCGAATACAGCCCTCTCTTGGAGACTGTTTAATATAAAATTATCTCATATTATTTGTATATTCTTTTTGGTCTTGCCAAAAAGTACAGACTCTAAGGTGTGATTTCAGCGCACCTATTATATCCTGGAAAAACAAGTTCCTAAGTCTCACTAGATACCTTGTGTTCATGGCCATCCCTTAATCCTTTTAGCAACTGCATTGGTTCAAATCTAAGAAGGCCCATGCCTCCATCCTACCATTAGCTGATACGTGTCTTGTCATTTTTGGCCCACACTTGCTCCTTCCCCATTTTTACCCTTAATAATCATTGACATTGGGGTTGGAGAGATAGCTCAGTGGTTAAGAGCACTGACTGCTCTTCCAGAGGTCCTGAGTTCGAATCCCACCAACCATATGGTGGCTCACAACCATCTGTAATGGGATCCGATGCCCTGTTCTGGTGAGTCTGAAGACAGCGACAGTGTACTTATATATAATAAATAAATGAATCTTTTTAAACATAGTAATAGTCATTGACATTATGTTTCTGGTTTTGCCCTGAAGCATTGCCAACACTTAGGGGTTTTGTACATTGGTTTCTGTGGTGGGTTTTTTTTTTTTCTTGACATATTGTAATGGTCCCCTCTATGTTAGTAAAACTCAGAGTCTGCTTTGTGCTTCCCAGTAATCTTTTAGGAGGGGAAAGTTTAAAAGAATGAACTGAAAGAGGTAATACTGAATTAAGTGTCATAAACAACAAACCATGAATATGAAATGAGAATGATACCTTATTCCTAGTACAATGTTGGGGGGATCCCATCAAAAAGGGCGTAGAAGATATGAATGGATTTTTCCTTTGTATTTTTTAAAAGTCTATAATAGTTATTAAAACTGAATTGGGTTCTTCTGTTGTAAAAATACACTTTAAATAAACAAAAATAAACCTCACATTAGATAGTTGGCTTCCTATATACTTCTCTGTGTTTCTTCTTTTGTTTATAAAAAGCTGGATCTTTGTGCATAAGCATCAGACTGTCTAGCTTTCTCCCAGTTGCCTAGGCAGGTTTATAGTTTTTAAGTGGCCTTTGGCAAATATCATTGTTTGCCTCTCATTATTTATACTTAATTCTTAGGTATAAATGAGTGGGCGGAAAGATGAATGCCTGTTTTTTTTTCCTTGGCATGTCAGTCACATGGTCATTTGGACATCTAGGGAATGTCCTCGGTAACCATGAGAATGTCTGTATCTGAACGTCTAACATGGTCCACATTGTGTATGCTTTTACTTTCTTACCTGTATTTGTCCCTGCTTCTCTTTAACAGTCACCTGGTGTCATCCTTACATTTGCCATTGATCTAGGACTGCTAATCGTCCCTGTACTCCAAATCCCATTGTCCAACCTACTGTTCTACCCAAAAGGCTGATTCAGAAGGTGCGTGGTGCATGCTTGAATACTGTAGCATCGGATGCATGTGCATTGGTAACATCTGCTTGGCTACTCAGAACCCCCGTTTCTCTGCCATGTTCAGAATCATCACTGTCATTGTTTGACATTGAAATTACAGCTTCTCACCTGTCAGAGCAAATTAATTAGAATTCACAAAGCAGGTAAACTGAAGTGAAATTGTGCACATTGCCAAAAAAAATCATTTAAAAATAATCATTTGAATTAGCGCTTCAGCTTTCTGAAGGATTTCAGTTGAGGAATCTGAAGTATCAGGACTACACACACGTCATGATCAGGGTGCTTTTGAGTTATAGTCCTACAGACATACCACACATTCACACATGCTCAGCAGCCCTCACCATTCCCGATCTGGAAGACTGTTCCTCTGCTTTGCATTCCTGGCCACCCTGATGACTAAGGGCAGTGACATTAGTAGGTAATACAGAAGTAGCAAGTGCCAAGTGACTGTGAGTTCAGTGCCTGTCCGGATTTGGGCTTGGGTTACTCCCCGGTTCTGCCCTCAAACATCTGCTGTTACCCTAAAGTCAGCTCTTTCCAGATTGTTAAAAGCTCTGGAGAGCCCCCCTCCCCGCAAAAAAAACAAAGCAGGAGAGAGGAATCTTCTGAGGTGGGGAGAAGTAAGGAAGGCTACTGCTGGAAAGGGGCATCTGGAAGAGTAGTCCGAGCCAGCTTGGTGGCAAGGAGTGGGCGAGCGCCAAGGGGGCCCGCCTTGGACAGTTTCTTCCTGACACAGCCCATTTTCCTAGGACCATTCAGCTTCTTGAGTTTTCATCCTATGTAGTAAGCATCCTTACAGCTCCTTGTCTGTCTGTCCTGTTTATTCCCAGCACTGGGTTCCTTCCCACACTCTGCCACCGTCCTTCTCTCTGCACACCCTGAGCTTTGTTTATTTTCATTATTTTATGTGTATTTTTGTAGAACCAGCTATTGAAGACAGAGCCTCCTCCATGCTAGGCAAGCATCCCACCACTAGGCTGCATCCCAATTCTCACCCTGCTCTTGAAATCTCTGCTATCATGGCCTCAGGCTGGGACCCAGCCTCCACGGGTGCAGTCTGGCCACCCCGAGCCCTCTGCTGGGACATGCCCTATCCCAGGGCTGCCTCCCTTGCATGGTGCTTTACCTCATGTGAGGTCCCAAAAAGAAGAGCCTCCCTCAGAGCCCCCAAGAGGAGGAAGAAGAGCTATCCCTCTACACCTTGTTGGCTATGACCACTTTGAAAATTCAGGCTACATTCTTCTGGCTGAAGCTGACCCAGACCATCATCTGTCAGGTCTAGATGGTGGTCCCCTTCTTCAGGGACAAGTATGAGAGCTGGAAGGGCTCCATGGGCCTCAACCTTTCCTCTAACCCCTGCTACTTTAAGGTGCCCAAGGACCATGTGGAGCCCCAAAGCAAGGGCAACTTCTAGGCAGTGGCTGTGAGTCTGATCCCAGCATAGGTATCTTGCCTTCAGGACACTGCCCTGTGCCAGTGATGGCAGACCCAGAGCTCACACACAGCTTTTGCAAGGACCTGAGCCCCTGGTGCTCCATGTTCTGCCCTATGAGCCACCCAGGGTCCCACAACCATCCAGGGAAGATTTCAGCATCAAATCTCTGCTACGGGACCCTGGGAAAGGATCAACATTCTCCATCAGCCTGTACTGGACAGAGTAGCCCTACTGAGGCTGCTCCAAGGTGGAGCAGAGAGCACGCACTGTATTCCCCCAACTCCTCTGACAATCCTGTGTGCTCCCTTTGCTCCCTTCTGGGACCCTCGGGAGTAGAGGAAGAGACTTCTTTTTTTTATTATTATTATTATTAACTTGAGTATTTCTTATATACTTTTCAAGTGTTATTCCCTTTCCCGGTATCTGGGCAAACATCCCCCTCCCCCCTCCCCTTCCTTTTGGGTGTTCCCCTCCCAACCCTCCCCCCATTGCTGCCCTCCCCCCAACAGTCTAGTTCACTGGGGGTTCAGTCTTAGCAGGACCCAGGGCTTCCCCTTCCACTGGTGCTCTTACTAGGATATTCATTGCTACCTATGAGGTCAGAGTCCAGGGTCAGTCCATGTATAGTCTTTAGGTAGTGGCTTAGTCCCTGGAAGCTCTGGTTGCTTGGCATTGTTGTTCATATGGAGTCTCGAGCCCCTTCAAGCTCTTCCAGTTCTTTCTCTGAGAGGAAGAGACTTCTCAATGTGAAATTATCAGGCCTTGTCCCCTTTCCCCAGAGCAAGGCACCTGACCTCTTCACTTACTTAAGAGGTCCCAGATCCGAAAGCAGTGCCCAACAGTGAGTGCAGGGCCTCCCTGTGGGGACAGCTACGTCCCTCTTACTTGCTTATCTTTCAATGTAGTAGTAGCTTAGCCACACTGCTTCCTACCTCTTACACCCATTGCCCGTCTTCCACCACTTCAGCCTACTAGATGGTAGGTACTGTAATCTAAGGGCTCCAGGGTCCATTCTACAATCAAGAATCGCTATTCCAGGGGATACCACCCAACAAAAGCATCCACTGTGTAGTTCAACCACCCTTGGGTCTTGGCTGCCCCTGGTTCAACCCGGCTGTTCTCCTAGTACAGCCTGTGATAGTTTAGGACAGGCATGGACTAGTTATTCCTCCCACCATGGATACAAACTTGATGGAGACCCAGAGCTAAGAACACGTCTACAATGACAACTTTGAAACACCAGGCACAGCCATGCTACAAACCCATAACTTTAATTGGTCTACTCCACAAAGGGTTCTGGCTCTGCTAGGCGTTACAGGTCTGGCCGATCATGCCTTCACCTCTCCCACACACAAGGGCCAGGTCTGGAAAAGCAGGGCTAAGCTTAGAGTAGTGTTTCTTTTCTTGATCTCTGGCCTTCATGCTGTCCATCTGTCTGTTCCTGTCACCATACGTTCCTGGATCTACTTAGGAGAGAGAGTCAAAAGTGATCCCAGCCTGGTGGGATCTTGTCCTCACTCAATTGCCTAGGAAGATATCGAACCTTTTTGGGAAAGGGTTAAGAAATGAAAGACTGACCCTACATGATCTTGAGGTTGAAAGAGGTTAGGGAGAAATAACTATAAAGGAATTGACAACACTTACAAACTAACTGCTCATTTTCCAGGAGCTATTGAATAAGCTGCAGTTCAGTGATTGCACGTTACTAACCTTTGTCCCACTTACATAAAGTTCTACTGACTGCCAGTGCTACTCATTATAGAATGTACCCTAGCCTATCCGCTGCTTACCGCCCACAGCAGGCCAGTAGGGTTTGATTTCTCTCTTTATAGCTGAGGAGCCTGAAGCTGAGGAAAGCTGAATCCCTTCCCAGACCACATTGTCCTGTGTCCCCAGATGAGACTGCTTACACACACACACACACACACACACACACACACACACACACACACACACACACACACACACCACCTTCACCATCACCACTGCCTCAGCCGCCACTGCCCCCGCCACCATCGCCGCCGCCACCAAGTCTAACTGCTGCCTTCTTTACAGCCTCATTTGATACTCCTTTCCATGGCTCCCATCGAGGAAAACCTGGTTCTTTAAAGCTTCGCGCACCCCCAACTCCAGTCCTGTTCTCTTGTACCCCTACTCTGAACCTCCCCTCCCCCAGATCTGCCCTTTCTGTGAATTTTCTTTGCTCCTAACCTGTATTACTTTCTGTTTTAGTTTGTCAATGATGATAAATTTTCAGTACTCCTTTGGCACACATTCCCCCTACAGACTATAGGTATCTGTGTTCCCAGTGACACTTTACGTGGGACGACTGACATTTGTTTTTAAGTTTCTTCTCATGCATCCCTGGTGCCTTAGTGCAGACTAGGGGGAGGAGGGTATCTGTTCCATTAAGGAAAATGAACTTTCTAGTCATGACCACAAGGTGGCACAATGACTATAGCTTCCTGGTATCCATTGAGAATGGGCCAAGTCAAGAAAAGGACCTTACCTCCTTACATGCTAAATATGCAGCGGAAACTGCAGAGAATTTTCAAATCTGTCCATCCTCGGTCATTCATAGAGACAACTGTCTTCTTCGTCATCCACTAGGCCAACAGTGGAAAGGGCCCTCTTCTTCCCCTTCCTTCCTCTTCCTCTCTTCTATACACTCAACAGATACTTGATCCAGTTCCTCCTATGTGTTCCATATTCTAAATGCTGAGATGACATGGGCAGTAGAAGCAAGATCCTGGTCTTACGCAGTCTAAATCCTGTGCCTGAGAGCTTCTCTGCTGTTCCTTGTCATTTCTGACGCCACTGTTACCTGTCTTCCCTGAGCTGAATCAAACCATGGCTTTATATCATCGAAATCAGATTTTGTTCAGCATGCAAAAGAACTACCAATGAGCATCTATCGGGTTGATTTTGGTTTCTTCGTGATTATTTGTGGCTTTTTCTACTTCCCATTTACCTGGATAGTCAAAAATTGGCAGTGTGTTTCTTACAACATGCAAAGTTACATTCAGCGTTGCACACATATGAATATATAGAAATATATACATTAAAGTCCACATAGCATTCCTTTATGATCAATGCCAATAAAACCGTTTCAGAAGATAAAGAAGACCAATAATGCAGCCAATACATGGAAATACTACAGATTAACGTATACTGTGTTGGTATTAACAGTGATGTTTTGACAAGGTGAACCTAATATAAATTTACTTACTTAAAATTGCATCTAGTTTAGAAATGTCTTTTGCAAGGAGTAAACAAGAATGTAAAAATAGTAAAAGTATTATTTAGAAACTATTGCCCAAGTTGCCGTCCCATTTCACTTAAAAATAGTTTCTTTGGGGTTGGGGATTTAGCTCAGAGGTAGAGCGCTTGCCTAGGAAGCGCAAGGCCCTGGGTTCGGTCCCCAGCTCCGAAAAAAAAAAAAAAAAGTTTCTTTTAGTTGTGATTCGAGTTTTACTGTGACTGCAAGTACATAAAATCCAAGATATACTCTGCCTGTCTACAGATGTGCAGTCACAAGCACATTACTTCTCCAGATGCCACTTCACTGTTTGAGTGTGTAAGCCTTTTATATGAAATGTTCTTTTTCTTTCTCTGTGGACTGTGGTCTGTATAAGAGCCTGTAACAGGAGGAAGGGTCACTTCTTATTTTTATAAATTACCATTATTGTGTAAATGTGTGTATGATATGGGAGGGACATACATGTATCATGACACACATGTAGAGGTCCGAAGACCACTTTGTGGGGTTGATTCTCTGCTTCTACCTTTTACTTAGGTTCCAGGGACTGAACACAGGTCACTGGGCTTGCTCAGCAAACATCTTTTCCCACAGGGCCACCTCACCAGCCCTAGTCCTATACCTATCAGGACATAGTACAGCGGCACTTTTTGCTGAGTAGCCCACTGAATGCAGTAGATGTGTATACTAAGCCCTCAGGAAGATGACACTGTTACTCTGTTTAGCTAACACAACTTTGTAGATTAAGTATCCACTCCCGTCCTTCTAAAGAAGATGTTGAAGAAAAATAAGCTTCTCATGGCTACCACCAGCCCTGATGTCCTGAGTCCAATCCCCAGGACCCACATGTGTGCATGCATGCATACGTGCATGTATTACATACAATTTTTAAGAGAGAATAAACTGCACAGAGTTATACTGGTCAGGTAGTGTTTGAAGCAGCCCTTATTCTCAGAAGCAGTTCATCTCTGTGGTTGTCTCCTGCACTGCTTTAGCCTGAGTCAGATTGAGAATTTTTGTTATTCAAGTAAACTTTTAAAGGAGCAGTGTGCAAAGGGAAATGCCAGAAGATCGCTGTCCTGTAGTCACACTATCTAGGAGTATAAACTGACTCCAGCATGTCAGAGTAGGACAAGGGCCCAGAGGTATGGGGCACACTGAGGAGTTGGGTTGGTGAAAAGGGGCTGCCTTAGCTGCTGGGGCCCTAAGCTTCTTATTGGAGAGGTTTTGTTAGACCTCTTGGTTATCACCTGTCAGCAAGCACAACAAAGTGAGTTTACAGTTTTGTAATTGAAGAAGTTCTTTGTTTTTTTAAATGCTAGGCTAGCTGTAAACCAGAAGGTAATGTCCACTCCATGCTGTTTTATAAAGCAGCAGAGACACATAGGGACTGACTCATTCCCAACAGTCTTGGGAATGGGGCCCGTATGCAGGTTTCATTGTCTGGTAACACGACCTCTTCACTCATCTAAACACATAGCTCCAGTCTCCACTTTTTATATTTTGTTGGAAATATAACGTATCTCTTGCAGTTACCCAGCCCCGTTTCTACTTCCTTCTACCTGGAATACCTGCCCAGGTAGGCCTCACATTTGTTCTTTTGGTCACGCTTGTCTTGGCTCTGGTGTTTAAAATAAAAAAATAACAGAAGTATAATTCATAAAAATAAGACGTCACATGTTGCTTGTTCTGAAACTAGATGGAGATGTTCCTGGTGGAACATGTCTGCCAGTTACCACTGCCGTCTTTGCTTGGAAGGTGGTTGCTTACGAGCACACAAATGCTTTAGGTCCTGCAGTAGATGGACCATAGTCTTACTGTAAGCTTAAAGCTCATCAGTGCTGCAGGTCGAAAATTTAATTTTCAAATTCGTTTTCTAAATTAGCATACAAAGTAATGTGCTTTATTGTGGCAGAAAATGTATTTATTATGCCTAGCATAATATCTAGCAAGCATCACGTTAGCCTACATCGAGCAAAATCGCCAAACACAAAGCCAGCTTTATAATGAGATATTGAACATCTCGTGTCGTTTGGCCAAATACTGAAGGTCAAGTCAAAAAGGGTTGTCATTGGAAGGCAAGACAGGTATTTAAAGGAAGGTATTAATAAGGAAGGTATTTAAAGCAGTGTAAAAGCTACACCCAGACACAGCGGCAGATACTTCTTTGGTATTTAATAAATGGAATGTATCCTAGAACTATTTATTATCCTCAGGTCTCAGTTCCGTTAGAGTGTATTCCTGGAGCCTTTAAATCATGTGGTGTGGTCTGCCAGTCCCTAAGCAGCAGGCGAGCCACACTGGCCCCTCCCAGGAGAACAGCTGAGAATGCGGCTCCAAGGCCTCTCAGATGTGTGTCCTTCCTACTTAGGGCTGAAGGCCTCGAGCCACACTGAGTTTCTCACACTGTCTCCCACTCTGAATGGGAAGGAGAGATTTTAGTCATTTCAAGACATTGTCCTTCTACCCATCACAGCTTGTCCATTCTTACAGTGTTTTCTCTTGAGATTTCAGTAAGTCCATCTGGACATTAGTTTTTTCTGTCCATTGATATTTTCAGTACAAAAACTGCCATTTTGTTTTCTCAAAGCTTTGTTGAGGTGTGACTGGTTTTTATAAAGTAGACAGATGTGAAGCATACAGGGTACCATATGGACCACGGTGAGGCCATCTCAGCATCCCACACTAAGCTTATCTATGGTTCCTGCTGCCTCATGAGTAGCCTTCGTGATCACTCCTCCCTGTACTGAACTTGTAGTGTATTTCACATTTCCTAGACATAATATGAATGGAACCACACAATACGTATCTTTTCTAACCTGGCTTGTTTCAGCAAACTTAATTAACTGTTCTGAAGTTTATTCATGTTTCTACAAATGTCTGTTGTTCATTCCTTACCGCTGTTCACTAGCGAATTGTGTCCCCATTGATAGGCAATGGGTTATATTTAATTTTGACTATTAAAACAAAGCCGCTTTGGACACTCATGTGCAGGTCTTTGTAAAGATGTGTGTCTGCATCTCTTGCATAAGTAGATAGAAATGTAATAAGTGGCTATCACATGGCAGGCTCCTGTTTGACTTTTTAAGAAGCTACAACTGTTCTCAAAGTGAATTGCATCATTGTTACCTTCTTCTTATTGATGGGTGTGCCCACTGTGTAATACAGTTTCAGAGAGGTTCATTGCACAAGAGCTGCCAAATCCAGTCAGCCACTTATGATCCATGGAATGATCTCACTGCTATTAATTTGCATTTCCCCAATACCTAGTGATGCCAAACATGTAGAGTTGGTTTTTGCCATTTGTATATTTAAAAAAAATACACTATTTTATTTTCAACTCTTTATATGTGTTTATCTATGTGTAAGTATGGGCATGTGAGTGCAAGTGCCCACCGAGGTCAGAAGAGGGCACCAGATCCCCGTGATTTATAAGCAGTTGTGAGCCACCTGATAGGGTTACTGGGAACCAGACTCAGATTCTCTGCAAAAGCAGCAAGAACTCTCACCAGCCCCTATTTATACATGTGATGAAATACCTGATTGTGTCCTTTTTTTTTTGAATTGAAATATTATCATCTTGTTGAATTTGGGAAGTTCTTTTGCTAGGTAAGTTCTTTTTCATACCGAGCCCTATGAAAGTCCTGTTCATCCTCTAGCGTCCTAGCTTTTCTTTCTTAGTGATGTCTGTAAGCTTTGCCGCCTCGTGAGTCCTGGGCATTAAAGGCTTGTGCCACTACTGCCAAGCAAAACTCAGTAGGTTTTGATAGCTGTGTATTATTCTATTATATATACACTGGCTTCCATCCATTTTATGAAACATCAACTTTATCTTAAAATGTGATGTTTTGACTTTATGCTTAAGTTCTCTCTCCTCCCCCCATCCCCTTGCTCTCTCTCTTTAACTTTCTAAAGTAAAGTATCAAGTCCATGTATTGGACTTTGAAGAACTTAATGTATTACTACAACGTATTCCAGAAGAGATTCAACACTTCAGTCTTCCACCAGCAGTAACCGAGATTGAATTCTTTGTAGCAAATTCTGTTTGTGGTTTTCAGGAGGATATCCTGGTTCCCCCTGTTCTTTCTTGGTCTGCTACCTTGCTTTTTTATTCTTAAGGTACAAACAAGACCCTCTGTTCAGCCCTCACCAATGTGAGGAAACTGAATTTCTTCATTCTGGAGCAAGAAAAGATAAGCAGGTGAACATAGTTATCCTCATGTTAACTAGAGAAGCAGGTTTTCATACTTTAGATTGACAACTGACTGGTCTCTCTGGGTCCCATTCTAATTCGTGACTCTAGAAGGCCTCACTGCTTTCCACGATTCCTTCCCTACATCTGGTCACACTCAAAACACACACCCAGCCTCCAGATCCCCTTTGTGACTCTGTCTTCCTCCTTTCCTCCATCCTTCTTGGATGGTTAGTGCTAGTTAGGAAGACCTGGAATCCCTGGGCCACAAGCTTCTGGGCATACCTGTGCGGGATCATTTACCCACCGGGAATGCCTGTGAGGTATCACATTGCCTAGGTTAAGTGAGATCCGAAGAGCATCCTCAAACTGGATAGCGCACCATGGCCAGGCTTGGGTCCCAGAGTCTTCAAAGAGCAGGACTGCTGACTACAGACTCCCACAGCTGTCTCCCTACTGACGGCGGATGCAGTGGACCAACTGCTTCCAGCTGCTGCTGCCATGATTCCCCTGTGCAATGGACTGTACCCTCAGTGACCCAAAAGAAACCATCCTTAAGTTGTACTGCCAAGGTATTTTATCACAGCAATGGAAAAGTAACTAAAAATCTTCCTTTTTCCTCCCTTCTTGCCCCTCTCTCCCTTCCTTTTCCTTTTCTCCTCTTTCCCCCTCCCCTCCTTCCCTCTCCTTTTCCCCCTCCCACTCCCTTCTGTTGTTAAATGCTTTGAAATGCTTCTTAAGGGAAGCCCTTCATCAGCAGGCAGACAGGCCTCTTATACTTCCTTGCTGCTCCGTCCCCTGACACCCATAGTTTTTATCACTAACTATTTTCTGCCCAAATAGTTATTGCTTGGTGGTATTGGTGGGTAGTTCTGTGGCTCTTAGTAGTTATTATTATTATTAACTAGTATCAGTATCATTATTTATTATTATTATTACTATTATTACTATTATTATTATTCCTTGAAAACTTCTGTAGCCTTATCTCCTAGTGATAGCCTTTGGTGTCCAGCAGCTTGTGTCTATGAGTAGGCTGCACTACCTTTGGCTCCCCTCCTCTTGCTGCTTCGAGAATACTGACATAGAAGTAGTCTTGCTTCTGGGAAATGTTCCTTTTACTGGTTGTCACCTTGTTTTCAGATTGCTACTCTGGTCACATCTTTCACTCAGGAGAACACGCCCTCCTGTCCTCCTGCCTCCCCAGGTTTTGTTGTTCTCAGCACTTCCTTGTGTCTATATTCTCCAAAGCCCCTGATCCTTCCTTTAGTATGCGCATGTGAGCCTGTCCACAGCATTGGAGCCGCACTGTCCTTGTTCCAGCCCTTGGAAAATGTGTGAGCAACATTATACAAAATCAGCAGGCATCTTAGACCAGTGCTGATGGTTCTAACCCATCGCCCTCCACCTGCACACACCTTTTGAGGGGTAGAGAGTTTCCTAAGGGAACATTCTTCAAGGCAAGTCATGAGAAATGAATAGTATTTCCCTCCTGGGACTTACTATGGCACTTGTATAATGTTGTTTCTCACCGATCTCACCAGCACCACCACATGGCAGTATTTACTAACTGGACCAAAGATAGGCACTAGTTTGCACACTCCTACAGAGCAGAGATCGCATCTGTCAGTACCCATGGCGATTCAGATCAGCACTGTGAGTAGCAAGTGTTGGTAATATTTACTACTGTCAGTGTCAGATACTCATCTTAATAGGGTAGAAACTGTATAGAACTGGGTATTGGCTCTCCTTTCCAGATAAAGCAGATGATTTTCTATGTAGAACTTGGGGCTTCCCTTTTCTGTCCTGATTATGCTCCTAGAGGTCCTTCATAAATTGTAGCCATGGGATACCAAGGCTAACGGCATACATGGTGTACTTCAGGACACATTTTGGTTTTCTTCCTATATTGTGGATGGTGGATCTGGCCCAAAGAACTCACATAAGATACACAATACTCCTGGGATGAGCTGAAGGAAGAGTTGTGTCCCTGCTTCGCCTCCACCTTGCACTCTTTCTGAGGTCACTCACTCACGGGGCACAATTTTTCCTTAGTCTTTGCTCAGAACAAGAACGAGATGACAGGAGACCTTTTCAAAAATGTTCTGGAGAAGACTGGATGTGTTTAGAATATATAAAAAGGAAGTAAATGATCAACTTGAAAAATACCAGCAAACATAAGAATAGCTGACTTAAATACAAATAATGTAGATAAATGTGATATTTCAAAGGAAAATATATAAGTTGTAAATAATCATTTGTTTACTTTTCACTTTCTAATATAAATATTTTGTTTTACATTTGCTTCTAACAGGATTTAAGATTGATCCACTCTATAATAAAGTACAAGCAATAAGTGCTAGTGAATGAAAAGTAATCTGGTTGATATGATAATAATAATCATTAACCAGATTGATCCTGACTTTGAGGATTTCAAACTAATTCTTCTTTTCTTTCTAGGTTGCCTCTCAGTGCTGCCTTGGTGGTATTGGGCACCCAGAATGCTTCAGTCTGTAATGATCTATTAATAAGGTGGCCTAACTAGAGTTTGCAGCAGGGTCTCAGGTAGGTGGTTTTTATCATTATATGGCATGATTTTCAAAGTGATCAGTTATTCCATATCCATACTTATGTGCACTACAATAGTAAAAACTTTGAAAAGCATGCCACATAATAAGCATGCCAGCTAGGCTCTTCGGGCTTGCCAGTGTGCACTGGTTTACAAGATGTCGGTAAAATCTATGCTCTGTAATCAGCCAAGAACAACCGTCTTCCTTCAGAATAGAAAGCTTCAATAAAGTTTGGGTTTTTTCCTCCTCTTGGAGACCACAGATGAGCTCACAAGCTCTTGATCTTCTGAATATCACTGAATGGTAAACTACCCCATGGAACCACTGTGTTCATGTGCTGAGAGGATCTTAACTGTGGTCAGATCGAGGTCTGTACCCAGAGTACAGAGCCCAGTGTGACCAGAGCAACTTCCAACCTTTGCTGGAAAGAGGACACACAAAAGCACCTAGAGTTCCAATGGTAGTTATAACTCAGTGGCACAGAATCAAGGTTTAGTGATATTTGGAAACCCAAGCACACGTGGATTTGAGCCAGGTAAGTCTGTCAGTGCAACCTCCAGCACAAGGCTGGAATTTAGAGACCAGGACTCCATATTCTAGGGTAAGGAGACTGGAAACAGCAAAAGTGGTTACTCAGCAGACTCAAACCCCTAACCTGGTCATCTATGGTGGTCAGCCCCAACCCTCAGGAAACTAGGCCTTGGGCTGAGATCTAAACAGGACCTTAGAAACATGAAGAAAGCTTAACAATTAAATTAAAGGAACACAAATTAGTCTTAATAAGTACATTCTATAAAGAGTAAAATCAAGTTAGCATAAAATTTTAGCCACCTATATACAACAAATATTTTTCATAAAATTGCTAATGATTATTTTAGTTCTATGGATTATCTATTTTTAAGATTCATTTCTTTGTTTGTTTGTTTATATGAGTACACTGTAGCTGTCTTCAGACACACCAGAAGAGGATATCAGGTCCCATTGCAGATGGTTGTGAGCCACCATGTGGTTGCTGGGAATTGAACTCAGGACCTCTGAAAAACTAGTCAGTGCTCTTAACCACTGAACCATCTCTCCAGCCCATGAGTTATCTTTTAAATGAAGTATTTTTGTATTAATGAAGTATTTTTAAATTATAGGGGCTTTTTAGGGTTTTCAAAATTTCATACATGTACACAATGTATCATATCTACCTACACTCCTATACATGTACACAATGTATCACGTCTACCTACACTCCTATACATGTACACAATGTATCACGTCTAACCACACTCCTCTAACTCCTATACATGTACACAATGTATCACATCTACCTACACTCCCCAATTCCAGTTCGCCCCAGGACTGCCTCCCTATGTTGTGGCCTCCTTTTAGAATTATTTGCCATTTTAGGCCACTGAATACAATTAGTATGAAGCTATCTTTAGTAGCTGGAAAAAGGAAAAATACTAACTTTTTTGAACTGTGCTCTGTTTCTACAAATTTTACCTTTTTTCATCTCCTTGAATTGTAATCAGTTAATTTTTTACTCCAATACTGTCAGTGTCATCCTCATATCTTAATCTTATATAAAACATGTTCTCTGTAAGGGATTTGGAATTTTGCTTTGTAGATTTTCCCCCCACAATCTGAATTCATGTGCTTACGGGGTTACTAGGACAGAACACCTGGAAAGCCCACCAGTTAATTTTCAAGCCTGTTTAGTTTGAGTAGCATGTGTCTGAACCCCTTGCCTTCACGATGCCTAGTCAGGGCTGCTTCATAGGATGTGGAAGGAGCATAGCCATCAGGTGGCTATATTGGGCATCATCCCAGTTCCTACCCCTCTGTGAAAGCACAGTAACTATTTAACTGTGCTGGGCTTTTTTCTAATCTTGCTTTACAACCCATTGGGATTTCCAGAGCTCACAACATATTTCCCCTGATTGCTTTGATTCCTGAAACCCTACTACAGTTTTTCTCAATAAGTATTTATCAGTGGAAAGCAGATGTAGTGTCACACATCTATAATCCCAGCACTCAGAAGGCAGAGGCAGGCAGATGGATCTCTGTGAGCTCAAGGCCAGCCTGGTCTACAACTTGAATTCCAGGACAGCCAGGGATATTACACAGAGAACCCCTGGATGAATGGATGGATGGATGGATGGATAGATAGATAGATAGATAGATAGATAGATAGATAGATAGATAGATAGATAGATAGTTAGGCAGGCAGATAGATAGGCAGACAGACAGACAGACAGACAAAATTTATCAGATTACTGCTACATGGCAGGACAACAATGATTTGGGGTAAAGGATTCAATCACTGAAAGATGGTTTTCAAATGGATTGGTTAGGGAATACAACTGTCATGTCCCTTGATGATGTTGCTCAGAACTAATCTGTTTACCTCAGTGATGTGGTAATAAAAAGAAGTCTTGTTTCTAGGTGTGACTTCATCCTTGACAGCCACAGTGTAGCACAGAGTGACAGGCTGTGGCAGTTGCAGAGCTGAGTTTTCCTGAGTCCTGGACTCTGTCCGTGCATTTCATGTTCCTTGAGCATCACCATGCTCCCTGGCAGTGTTCCTACCTCCTCACACCACACAGACTGCATGTATGGGTGCACACTGCTTTACGATAGCTTAACACTGATTTCCACACGAACATGTTTAACTAAGATGATACTTAACCCTTTCTCACATTCCATCCGCTCTCTACCTTTTTCTGAACTTACCCACAGATTCGATGTGACTGCCTGAGAGTTCACATATGAAGCCTGGATTTTGTTTCTGTGATTTGAATTGTGCAGTAATTACTCATTCTAGGAGGCATACCCTAAATGTTTAAGGGCTTCAGTATGTTACAGTAGTTGGTGTCAGAAGCCCTTGTGGTACCCCAGCAACTCACTCAGCCTATGGCAGTAACAGTGAGCTCATTACAAGTTGAGAATGTGTCTTGCGGGCTTCCTCCTTTCTGATGTAGCTACATGGTAAACATGGAAATGTTTTGTGCATGTTTAGAAGCTCAGAACATTCTGTAAAGAGAGTTACTTGTGTTGATGAGACATTCTCACTCTATACTGTTACAGACACAGTTATCCACTCCTGCTGCTTGCTGCTCTCACCTCCCCTCTCACAGCTCCTCTTTTGCTTCCTGTTTGCAAGGACTGATTTCCCTACATGGAGAGAGTGATGCCTAGTATACTCCGTGCGCCTTAGTTTTCATGGAGTGTCTCTCGTACACATACGGCATAAATGCTGTCTCCTGAGTTACAGCTCACTAATCCTCTACCTCACTAGCCTTTTTACTCTGTAATATAAATCACCAAAGGGAGGATTTGAGTAGGAAAATCTCATTTGTTTGCTTTGTCCATGTTCTTGGGTGGCCAGCATTCTATGCGGGCCGTCTAGAGCATGTGTGACCAGAATGTGACCACCGAAGAGTGGGGAGAGTTTCTGAGAATTTTGCAGTGCCAACTTTGAAATCTCTTGACATTTCCCTACCTGTCCTTCAAAAACAGAAAGGATGAGCTATTTCCTTCACATTTCTTAAGGTTCTGATCCACTTTAAGTATAAGATGCTTCTAGACATAATTAGGGCTAGTTTTGTGGTAAAGTTGAAAAAGATTATCCTAGAACTATATTCTTCAAAAACTAATACAAAAAATCAAATGTAGAAAAAGGCATCCTCAAGTTTACTGATTAAGTATGTCTAACGTAGGAAAGTAAATACTGTGGTCTTGCTCTAGTCTCAGGACTGAGTTCTTGAGGACCCATAATTCAGGTGAGTTAAGTACACATCCTGCTTTCCAGTGGGCTTTCTGCTCCTCTGTTCTCTGTTGATCTCGCTAACTCCACCCAGGAGTCTCACCATCTTTCCTGCTTCAGCCCACGCAGGTACCAGGCATGTTTTCACTCTAAGAATTTTTGTTAAGAGTGGAGATGAATTGATGCCGTCTACTCATGCCAATTAATTCTGTAAAAATACCGTCAGTCAGAGCATGCTAGCAAAGTGGCTATTTTGCATAGCTTTTAAGTTACTATAAGTGCTAGTATTTATCTTACTCGAATGTGTATTGTCTTCTGTCTGCTACCGTGATGAGTAAGCTTATAGGTCATTATGTTAGTGGTAAGCACTTACTCTGTTTTAATCTTTCTTGTTCATTCAACAGTTACTTTACTGTCATTTATGGGAAACAGCAGTGACTAAAACTGGCCTGAGCCTGCCCTGAGCTGCCTACAGTTGACTGCTCATTCTCTGAAGGTCTTTTTTTTGTTTGCTTGATTTTGGCATTTGTTTTTAATTTTTTGACAGTCTAATATATGTATTGAATGCATTTCGAACATACCCCATTACCCTTTCTTAGGTTTTTGTAAATTCAAGATAGTTAATTTTTTCTTCATTAGCAAGCAACTCTATAGAATGAGAGCTAACTGATGAGAATGTCCGAGTTAGGATCAATGATGTTTTAAAGCAATGTTCTTAATATGGTGGTGCGTCTCCTTCAAAGTTGTAGTTAGCTGTGTAATCTAGTTCATCTCCTAGGTAGTCTTCAAGATTCTATTAGTGTCTCATACATTAAAAAACGTTACCACTGCTAAGCTTCCTTCTGTGATCTACCCTGATGGAAATGTTTTAAGCACTTGTTGATATTTTTCTGAATTGTGAACTAATGGTATGTTATAATTAGTATAAGGAAAAGCAAAGCCTTGGTGATTGATAACATTTGCTCTTAGCAAAATCTGACTTTTAAAAGTGAAAAAACTATTAATGCCGGTAAGTATTGTTCAAAACTCATAACTGTTGACAGTGCAACTCTCAGAACCTGAGACATCCAATTAAAAGCAAAAACCAAAATAAAAGCCCTGTTTCACTGTACACCCAACCTTTGGCTGACACCTCATAGAAGTTGGTTTCAATGGACCCTCTGACGTGCAATGTATTTGCTTGTTATTTTCCTCCATGAACCACTGTTTCCCCGAGAGTAAGAGTCAGCATAAGAAGATGAACCTTTATGTCCAAGCGTACGCCCTTCCCTCTTCTCCCACTCCTTTCTATTGGATGCAGAATCACCTTTGGAATGGGGTAGAGGCGGTGTCTGCTTGGGTCCCAGCGGCAGCTGGGGTATAGTATTCTGAAACACTTCACTGTGGAGCAGTGTAGAGGGGTGTCTGTAGTCTCTGCCTTCCTTCACAGTTTCTCAGACAAAGGCAAGGCAGAATGCCCATCACTCGTATGATCAGTCTTTGATCAATTAACCAGAAACGAAAAACATAAATTAAGGATTTTACCCCTTTAGACGTTTTAGAGCAGTAATGAGATTTCTTCCCCCACCGCTGCCTTGAGCACATGAAAGAGAGTACACAGATAACTTCGGTTAACATTTATCTAGGGTTATAGGAATATAAACTGTATTTAACGTTTATGTTTATTCTGTCAAAAAATAATTCTAATCAACTCTTGACATCCTGTGTCTTGGGGAAAATGACCAGTTCTTTGAAATTATTTCACAACCAATAAAAAATTCAAAGTAAGATAAAAATTTAGAGAAATTAATCATAATTTAGGAGTTATATTTTAAGATAAAGTAATTTAATGTGATCGCTTTATTTACAATTTTATTTCTGACTATAAGATATCCAGTATCTGACTATAAGACTGTAGACACCTTCATTTATGCATTGTTTGAAATACTTAGTTGCCAAAGCATTGCTGTTATAAAATGTCACCGTACAAATAAGCATAGATAGAATTTTATGAATACACAAATTTATTATTTGCCTGTCAGTTTAGTGTTAGATTTAATTCTGCTCAAATCATCCACTCAGAATTGCTAATTATTTTAATGCTTAATTAAATTATTTAAAAATTTACCTTGCAAATTGTCTTTTAGACTTTTTTAATTCTTTCTTTTTGGAGATTTTATTTGGAAGTTCTCATAGAAAAATAACACAGAACCGTCTTCTGATTCTTTAAGTGTAGTGACAACATTTATCCACACACAGGTTGGTTTGCTAATCTGCCCTTGTCATAGATTATAATACAACATAAGTGAAGTGGGAGTCTAAGACCGAAGTCTCATTTTGACCACACAGATGCCATCACATAGTTCAGGATCAGTGACGACAGATAGAGCTCTCTTGGGTCACTGACTGCAGGGGTGAGATGAATATGAAAACCCTCTATGAAGTATTTGCATTATCCAGATAACAGTATATAAAGTGATCTTTCATATTTATAATTACCATACCAAACATTCAGTGTATGTCCTGGGCAAGTAAGTATTTACAAAGCCAATTTTGCTATTTTGCAATTTTGATGTTCTTCCACTTATGCATGTCCTGTGCTGTATAAAAATGGGGCTTTTGCTTGAACTTTTAAAGGTGTCTGTTTTATCTAAAATTTTATTTTTCTTTTAAACCATAAGAATATACTGGTTTCTGATATACACTCAGTAATTTTGTAATGATGCTTGAATGTCCTCTCTTAAATATTTTTGTTGCATATCATCCTTACCTATCATCAAATTCTGAAAGAATTTTATTTAAGGAAATACTGTTAGATTGTTACACAATATTAGAAGTTCTTTAACCTACTCTGTCATTGACATATCCTTTTGTTACTGATTTCTAAGTATTTGATTTATATTATTTCTCTCAAGTTTTTCAAATTAATACTTCTGAATAATTAATTAAAATAATCACAGGTTACTAACTACTGTTTGCCTTGTATTCTTTGTAATAATTGTAGGTCTTTTTGACTTTACATCATTGTTATTCTTGCCTTTTCTTTCCTTTGTGAACATTAACATAGTTTATATGTGTGCTGTCAGTCTGCTAAGGACCTTGCTACTAAGAAGCACCTTAAAGCTATCTTTAAGATTTCTCAACAGTGGTCTCAGGCAACAAACATTGCCGTTTCCCTGATACCTGCCTCCTGCAGCAGACCTGTACTTAACTTCCCTTGCATGACCTGTAATCTGTACAGCAGAGTGGTTGCTCCGTTCCAGCCATCCTTAGCCATTCTTTAGTTTAAGTTGGCAGATCTGCAAGTAGCGTAAGGGGGGTTCTAAGAAGCCCCAGTCACAACTGTGGCAGTGTGGGTGGCAGTACTGTAATCAGGAGGAAACTGAGTTCTATTAAGCTCAATGAATTTTTATCTGTTTTGTTTACAGTCCGTAACTCTTGCTTAGATTTCTTTTTTATTAACAAGTGGGGAGCCATTCAGCATCACAAATTGACATTTTTTTCTAGGTAATACTACTTTTCTTTTTATCTGCGCATTTATTTGGTCATGTAAAGTGTGCTTTCAACTAATCAAAACAAGCAATTGGTGGGAATTAATGCACGACTCACCAGCAATGTGGAATGTGAGCATGCGCTATGAAATTGCAGTTTGCTCACGCTTTCTTCCTGCATCTGCCCTCGAGTTTCATTTACATTGTGGTCCATTCCTCTTCTTCTTCTTTTTTTTTTTTTTAACCTCTTTGTAGATTGGCCAAAATGGGAAGGGATGGATTCTGCTCTCTTCCACGAAGAGTTAATGGGACTGGCTAAGATCAAAGTCTGAGGCTTTTTTCCATCACTAATCAGGTATGTATTGAATAAAAATCACTTTTTCTATGCATGTGCCTTTAAAGTATTTGTTGATAAACATGTTACAAATATAATTTTTATTAGACATTAAGTTCACAACATTATATTGATCCTAAAATTGTAAATGTACCTATGATACGTAACTTGAATTTTGTAATGGATTAAAGTATAAAAGCATTATCAGCCATGAAAACTTTCAGCTGGTCTTAGAAAAGTGTAATATTTGGTATCAGTGCAATTCCTCATTGCTCAGTCTGTACATCCAGATACAATCCATTTGCTATATTATATTGAATATCACCAAGTTAATGTGATCAAAAGCATGTATGTTGTTTCATGGTGCCCTTTTAGTATTTTGGCGGGGAGTAGTCACATTAAAGTTGCTTTTGTCTTCTGGAATTCTCAACATCACAACTATGTTGTTACAGTGGTGATTATCACCAGTTTTCAAGCCTACTTATTAGACACCTTGCATTCCCTTTTGATTTGGCAATTGGAAAATGATTGACTTGTGCACAATCTAAATAAGCATCAAGTGAGGAAATCACAATGAAAATTAAAGCTCTGCACTGAATTACTGTCATTACTTGTCTGAAGAGTGGCTGTTTACCCCTAAATAGGAGGGACACAAAGCATCTCTCTCTTTAATAAGCTCATAACAGGAAAAGGTGAGCTTCAGAAAACCCACAGCCATAGCTAACAGCAGCATCAGTGCTGTGATATCATAGCTAACAGCAGCATCAGTGCTGTGATATCATAGCTAACAGCAGCATCAGTGCTGTGATATCATAGCTAACAGCAGCATCAGTGCTGTGATATCATAGCTAACAGCAGCATCAGTGCTGTGATATCATAGCTAACAGCAGCATCAGTGCTGTGATATCATAGCTAACAGCAGCATCAGTGCTGTGACACCATAGCTAACAGCAGCATCAGTGCTGTGACACCATAGCTAACAACTGCATCAGTGCTGTGAGATCATAACTAACAATGGCATCAGTGCTGTGACATCAGAGCCAACTACTGCATCAGTACTGTGACATCATAGCTAACAGCAGCATCAGTGCTGTGACATCAGAGCTAACTGCTGCATCAGTGCTGTGACGCCGTAGCTAACTACTGCATCAGTGCTGTGACATCAGAGCTAACAGCAGCATCAGTGCTGTGACATCAGAGCTAACTACTGCATCAGTGCTGTGATACCATAGCTAACAACTGCATCAGTGCTGTGACATCAGAGCTAACTACTGCATCAGTACTGTGACATCAGAGCTAACAACTTCATCAGTGCTGTGACATCATAGCTAACAACTGCATCAGTGCTGTGACATCAGAGCTAACTACCCCATCAGTACTGTGAGATCATAACTAACAATGGCATCAGTACTATGATGTCATAGATAACTGCATCAGTGCTGTGACATCATAGCTAATAACTGTATTAGTACTATGACATCATAGCTAAGACCTGTATCATGGCTGTGACATAATAGCTAACAGCTGTATCACTGCTGTGATAAATATCAAAGCTAACAGCAGCATCAGTACTATGACATCATAGCTAACAACTGCATCAGTGCTGTGACATCAGAGCTAACAACTGCATCAGTGCTGTGACGTAAGAGCTAGCAGCTGCATCAGTGCTGTGATGTAAGAGCTAGCAGCTGCATCAGTGCTATGATGTAAGAGCTAACAGCTGCATCAGTGCTGGGACGTAAGAGCTAGCAGCTGCATCAGTGCTGTGATGTAAGAGCTAACAGCTGCATCATGCTGTGATGTAAGAGCTAACAGCTGCATCAGTGCTGTGACATAAGAGCTAGCAGCTGCATCAGTGCTGTGATGTAAGAGCTAACAGCTGCATCAGTGCTATGATGTAAGAGCTAGCAGCTGCATCATGCTGTGATGTAAGAGCTAGCAGCTGCATCAGTGCTGTGATGTAAGAGCTAGCAGCTGCATCAGTGCTGTGACGTAAGAGCTAACAGCTGCATCAGTGCTGTGACGTAAGAGCTAACAGCTGCATCAGTGCTGTGACGTAAGAGCTAGCAGCTGCATCAGTGCTGTGACGTAAGAGCTAGCAGCTGCATCAGTGCTGTGATGTAAGAGCTAGCAGCTGCATCAGTGCTATGATGTAAGAGCTAGCAGCTGCATCAGTGCTGTGATGTAAGAGCTAGCAGCTGCATCAGTGCTGTGGCATCAGCTAACACCTGAACGAATGCTGCGATACTGGTTGCATCATATCATTTGTAAACTGCAAGAGGAACTTGCTGATATTTAGAACAGTGCAAAGGCCTGCATCTGTCTTCCAGAGAAGAAACTGTATGTCTTCACCTTACCTGAATGCTGTACTGCTTTAATCAAAATAGTGGCTTACCGTTGTTTTGTTTGCTTAGGGACAGCTGCTGTGCTAAAGTACAAAAAGATGTAACACAATTAAATGTTACCAAATGTAGGTATTTAGAATTCCTGAAAATTTTTAATTCAAGTTGTAAAAGTAAGTGTAACAGATCTAATTGTGTAAAGGCATGTGTCAATCTAACACCAGTATATAGGCAAGATAAAGAAGTTGGTTCTTTTCTTTAAAATACATATAAAATGGCGGATTCTTCCCTTCTGCCCTCTGGTATCTGGGCCTCAGCTTCTTCCTTGGACTCATTAATTGATAAGACATTTAACTCTATTTTTTAGTCGGATCCTTTTAAAAGAGATTATGTGTGCTAACATTTCTGTGATCTATTGGAAAAACTCCTCTAAATTACCTTCAGAAACATAACTCAGTGGTTCTCAACCTGTGGGTCAAGACCTCCACCGGAGTCACATGTCAAATATTTACACCATGATTCATAACAGTAGCAAAATTAGAGTTCCTAAGTAGCAAGGAAAATAATTTTATTGTTGGGGGACCACCATATATGCGGAACTGTATTAAAGAGTCACAGCGTTAGGAAGGTTGAGAACCACTGATTTAATTTAGACAGCAGTAGAATCTTCAAGGAGTTGATTTTCCTAGTCTGGGAAATAGAGTCAATTATAGTTACTATTTCTTACCTGTGGGGGTGTCTATTTAGTTTTAATTATTTCATTTTTACAATAAACCCTTCCTTATACAATATGCACATTTCATTCTTTGTCACAGCATTAATCATGAATTAAAATTCTGACACACCTTTGGCCAACCCGGAATACCTCTGGGAGGTTGTATCCTAGAACAGGTGCTCCACAGCCGTGCCACACTTGGGTTCAGGCATGTCAAAGCGATCCCTTCTCTTGAAGCGGCCTAATGGCTCTGGCTTTTCAACTTTAGAGCACCTAGTAAGAATAATCTCTCTGACGTAAAGGCAGCTGAGGGAAACTGACCGACCTCCACAAATGACAAGGATCCTCATCTTTCGCCTCATGCCATGCAAAGGTTTTACCATTTCAAGAATATCTGTTATGAAAATATGTCATTCTGCTCTTGATCAGAGGCCCTTAGAGCGTCATAGTGCTGGTTTAAAGGGTCAGGTCTCACTCAGGGCAGTGAACCCTCTAGCATCTGGGCTTCAGCTTCTTCCACAGACTCAGTGTTTGCAAAATGTCAAGTGCTCTAAGTGCCTGTAGTTCATGTGACCCATGTGCACAGAATGACGTGCACAGATTGAAGTGGGTGTTCAACCGGAAGATATGTTTTCTAATTCCTGATGAAAACTGAAGTTTCTGGTGCCACCTTTGGAACAATGCTTTGAGAGTTGCTGAATTCAGTTCTGTTGTGCCTAAGTACAGCGTTTGTCAGGTGGAATTTCGGGGTATGTATAAACTGTTCATTCTGAGCAATGCATTTATATTTGTTTTGGAAAATACCAAGAAACCTACAGATATTACATTGGACCAGCTGAATCCATTTTATGGTTTCTTTTTTTAATTCAAAAGCATCACAAAGCAAGTAATTTTTTAAAAATTGAGTTTAGTTACAAACTAGTTGTTTCTTATTTTTTTTTCCAGTCCCTTTTTGCTTTCTTTTACGACCACATGAAACTTGAGAAGCCACCTAAAGCTAAATCACTTAGTGGAGTTGGGCAGTTCCCAGGTGTCCAACGAGAAGGCCTGGTTTAGGCTGCGATGGCCACTGTCATTCCTGGTGATTTGTCAGAAGTAAGAGATACCCAGAAAGCCCCTTCAGGGAAACGTAAGCGTGGTGAAAGCAAACCAAGAAAAAACTTTCCTTGCCAACTGTGTGACAAGGCCTTTAACAGTGTTGAGAAATTAAAGGTTCACTCCTTCTCTCACACGGGAGAGAGGCCCTACAAGTGCACACACCAAGACTGCACCAAGGCCTTTGTTTCTAAGTACAAATTACAAAGGTACTACACTCTATTTGTCTTTCAGATTATCCTTTCTCTTGTGTTGGCCATCTGAAGCCATTGTAAGTGTATGTATATCAGAATACACATTTCTCAGCTGATTTGCAGAGAGGGAATGTTAAGTAGATAGATATTGGCTAGCTTGCACTATTTTAAATCACATACATTTGTGTTAGTGTCTTTGAATTTTTTTTAAGTAAATTGCTTAATGAGAGTAGAATTTCCATTTATGGAGAGAAAATTTCTACATGGAAAGGATGTGGACAGTACAAGAGTATGTTCAGTCTTGCTTGCTTACTTTTGTAATGAGAGCTAAAAACCAGTCAACACTAAAGTGGCGATTAGATGGCTCAAGTTTTGCAGTGTATTAACTATCCTGTGGTGTGTGTTAGTTAGGTAGATCCTTTATTGAGAGAGCTGTGTCTTAGCATTAGTAGACTATCTGGCCATTTTAAAAGTGAATACATACCTTTCTGCTAAGATAATCACTCACAGAATATATCTATGTTTAAAGGCACATGGCTACTCACTCTCCTGAGAAAACCCACAAGTGTAATTATTGTGAGAAAATGTTTCACCGGAAAGACCATCTGAAGAACCACCTCCATACACACGACCCCAACAAAGAGACTTTTAAATGCGAAGAGTGTGGCAAGAGCTACAACACCAAGCTTGGGTTTAAGCGACACTTGGCCTTGCACGCTGCCACCAGTGGCGACCTCACCTGCAAGGTGTGTTTGCAGACTTTTGAGAGCACAGGTGTGCTCCTAGAGCACCTGAAATCTCACGCAGGCAAGTCCTCTGGGGGCGTGAAAGAGAAAAAGCACCAGTGTGAGCACTGTGAGCGCAGGTTCTACACCCGGAAGGATGTTCGGAGACACATGGTGGTGCACACGGGAAGAAAGGACTTCCTCTGTCAGTACTGTGCACAGAGATTTGGACGAAAGGATCACCTCACTCGACACATGAAGAAGAGTCACAATCAAGAGCTTCTGAAGGTCAAAACTGAACCAGTCGATTTCCTGGACCCATTCACCTGCAACATGTCTGTGCCTATAAAAGATGAGCTCCTGCCGGTCATGTCCTTGCCTTCCAGCGAACTCTTGTCAAAGCCATTCACCAACACTTTGCAGTTAAACCTCTATAACACTCCATTTCAGTCCATGCAGAGCTCTGGGTCTACTCACCAAATGATAACAACTTTACCTTTGGGAATGACGTGCCCCATAGATATGGACGCTGTTCACCCCTCTCATCATCTTGCTTTCAAATGCCCGTTCAGTTCTACCTCATACGCAATCTCTATTCCCGAGAAAGAACAGCCCTTAAAGGGGGAAATCGAGAGTTATCTGATGGAGTTACAAGGTGGCGCACCATCTTCATCCCAGGATTCTCAAGCATCATCGTCTAAGTTAGGGTTAGAGCCTCAGAGTGGCTCCCCAGACGATGGTGCTGGGGACCTCTCCCTGTCAAAGAGCTCTATCTCTATCAGTGACCCCCTGAACACACCAGCATTGGATTTCTCTCAGTTGTTCAATTTCATACCATTAAATGGTCCTCCTTACAATCCGCTCTCCGTGGGAAGCCTTGGGATGAGCTATTCCCAGGACGAGGCGCATTCTTCTGTTTCTCAGCTGCCCACACAAACACAGGATCTTCAGGATCCTGCGAACACAGTGGGCCTTGGCTCTCTGCACTCACTGTCAGCAGCTTTCACCAGCAGCCTAAGCTCAAGCACTACCCTGCCCCGTTTCCACCAGGCCTTTCAGTAGGGTCTGGGCCGAGGGATTCACCGGAGGTGCTTGTGCAGCCCTGCCTGCAAAGACCATTTATATTCTAGTGCCTACTTTAACACAACACAGAAACTTCTCCTTTTGTATAATATCAGGTTTTATGAAGCCAGTAAATAGGAATTAGCCTCTTTGATAAGCTTTGAAATGGTTCGTGTTTAACTACGTTTGCTGTTTCTCCTGATTTCCTGCCAGTTGTCATAGTCTCGGAGTTTTATTTCATAGAGGAGCGCCATTATTATCACTAAATTTTACAAGTCCTGTGTTCAAATTACTGTTAGACCTTAACATTCTCACTTTTGTCTAATAGCAATGGGCATTGGACTTTTTTTTTTTTTGCAAATGTGCAGTACAATGTAAATCTTCTATGAAATGTGTGTGAAGAACTGAAGTGTTTCACATTTCTTTACTAGCCACTAAATGGATTCATAATCAAGTGTGTTTTAAATGAGTTAAGAATCCAGTTTGGGGAGAGTATAGTGGTTTCCTAAATACACCATCATTTGAGATCAATATATTTTGAAGACTGCTATTGTCTGGCTAAAATAAGAAGTTTCAGTATCTATTTAATAGAAACCTAGAGATGTTACGGGGTGTTCTGTGTTAGAACTAGCCCTCAGGCTGATTTGCCACATTTCAACCATCTTTCCGTTAACAGTGTGTGGCCTCGGAGTCTTCAGGATCAGTGTAGAAGTGTTCTGTTGTATGCCCTTCACCTTTCATACCCCAGGATGGCTTCACAATACCAGCATTCTTACTTTGCATGTTGGTCCAGTTAGTGCAGAGTCTTAGAACCATTGTGGGACAATAGACAGTAAATATATGAAGCCCAGAGTGGCTGGCTGCCTGAATCGTCGGGGTGATAGACTCCTCACCAGGAAGATGGATGTAAAACGTACAGCCAAACCCCAGCACTTGTCTAGAGAATGTCCACTGTTGCCAGAACTGAGAACTGGACTCCTATCGCATCACTTCTAAAACAGCAGTCTTGCCCGTGCGCCCTTGCTCAGTGCATATACATCTTTCCCTGCCGTGTTTGGATGGAGAACTTAAAAATTAAACACATCAAAAAGCAACTTGACGAGTTCCACAGTTTTACACCACCAAAAGTTGTTAAGAGCCCACTTTTACACATCTCCAGGAGACAGGAGGAATGTTAGAAATAAGTTGAATTTATAGAGGAAACAGAGGAAAATAAAGCAAACACCAAATGAATACGAATGCACCAAGGATGTGGTGCTCACTGAGCAAGGTAGCAATGGGCTTCCTCTTGTCAGACAGCCACCAAGAATGTCATCGGTAGCTCCGCGTATATCTTCCTAAGGGTTATTTGTGGCATCAGCCTACGAGACTTACTAAGCACTTGTTAACACCTTATTCTGGACCCCTTCTGTTGGGGCAGGGAGTTTTATAGAAGAGTATATATCTCTTTAAAAAAAAAAAAAGGAAGAAACTATTTTTTAATCTCTGAGCACTCGTTAGCCCTGGCTGGGGAAGCTTCTTCCCTTGTGTAAGGGCCAGTTATCACTGCATATTGTATTGTTTACCCATCACTCTAAGCATAAACAGATTACTGACTATGATGCATTATTTACAATGCCTGGGAGTAGTCTAAATTGAGAAGTGTAAACTGTCCTGTGAATGGGGCTTTCACTATATGTCATACACACGCCTAGTGCACTTCATAGAATCAGAGCTGCTCCCTAGAGGGCTCAAGCTCCTGGTTCTAACCCTAGAGCAGTAGTTTTTATACGTATGTATTTAAATTTTATTGTGAAAAATACATTTTATTAAAGAAAGTGTTCCAAAGGCATTAAAATTATATACGTTAATAAGGAAATACATTTTAACTCTTCAAGCTGCTCCTGAGCTGAGGGTGGGAGCGCACTCACTCAGAAAGTGGGCTCTTCGCATGACCGCTTCCTTAGTTTCTATGAAACCGATCACGTACCCTAATGTTCTAGTTGGATGATTAGTGTTCAATATTGCTTTAATCACCACTTTTAAAAGGAGAGGACATTTGGTGACAGAGCACAAGTAAATAAAAAACCTATTATTATGTAGAGTTCACAGACACCACATATGAAAGCACTAGTTTATTCTATCTAAAAATTACTTAAGAAGTCACATTTATGACCTGAGACGTTGGCCTTCGTAGGCTGTATATATTTCACTGCTAATTGAAAAAAGGGAGTACCAGGATATATGAAATAAAGCATTTCGCAATGGGAATGGCGCCATATATGTGTGTGTGTGTATATATATATATATATGTATGTATATATATATATATAATAAATATATTTTTATCCTAATTCTTGCCCAGCGCAGAACTCTAATACACATCTTCCAGGGTACCAGTGTTAAAACGTAGAGTCTTACTTTCCTTTGTATGTACACCTCTTTGCCTGTTGCTGCCCCCACAGACTTGAATGACATTTCAAAGTAAGAGGGAAATAAGCAAATTCTTTTCGCTTTATTGACTGCAGTGGTCACTAAACCCTTTTTTGATAGATTTTATATTAAAAATCAGGCAGCTTTTTTATTTTCATTGCACAATGTTTTAACAGGAACGCAACACAGAATTGGCAACCCCTACCCCATGGAAAATACTGTCACTCGTTCTGTCTGAAGTAGGACTGCTTAGCAATAGGCCTTGCTAGTGCCCTTCTCATTCTCCATGGTCCTCGGGATTTCTGATAGTGCCTTAGCTTAAAAGAAAAGGGGTTAACATTAACTAAACAGTGTAGTGTAGAGTTTGGACCTCAGACAAGATGCTGGGCCCCGTTCATTTTGACTTCCACACATGTGTGTGCAGCTTCAGGAGTGTGAGCGCCTTTTCAGGAAAGGTCTGGCACTGTGAGCAATATAGTCCATTGATATTTACCAATAAATACCACCTCTGTAGTTAATGTCTCTTAAGCTTCCGTTTAAAATCCCGTTACTTGTTGAGGTTTCTAAAATGTAAGTTGCCTTGGCAGATCATGCACCAGTCTGTGTGCAGCTTTTTTCCCTTTTTAATTTCAGTTGGCGTTTCTTTCAAGCTGTGTGTGTTTGCCTATGTGTCGCTTGCGCTTTATTTTTCTAGTCATTTGTGGAATATAGTGATATATTGTGTTAATTTGGACAGTGACGGTTTTTTGAAACCATATACTGACTGAAACATGAGCCAGAGCTGATTGCTTTATTAAGCTAATAATGAATGTTATAGAGTACATATTTCAGGATCATTCATCTAGTGAGCAGTACACATATAGGCCAATTAAAAAAAAAATAGAGCTTGGTCAACCTCTATACTTCACATACTACAAGATATAGCACTTTCAAAATGAACCTAAATTTCTACAGAAACTTTCCTATATGTTATGCCTTTTATTTTTAAGACTTATTATATTCATTTCAAGTGCCATTAGACGATATATCCGTAGGCCTTTGATATATAATGCTTTGTGTACAAAGAATAGTAGATGGTATTTTAAACAGGTACATTTTTACAGTGTTTTCCTATCGATTTGCTATATTGCACAGAATCAGTGTGTGTCCTTTCATAAGGTTTTACAATGGTTTATTTTTTTACAAGGTTTACGTATCTCAAAGCACACTGTCTTCCCAGTCCATAAGTAAGTTAAAAGATACCAGTTCACCCAAGTTGCTTCTAGCCTACTGCGATCCATGTGACATTGAAGGAGATCTTTGCAGTGTTGAATATTCGCCCTTCATGAAGGCAGGCTGGTTTTTTTTCCTGACAAATGAGTTCGTTGGTGAATTTGTCTCGTTTTACTCATGATGTCAGCAGCCGGGTCTACCACACAACATAGCTTGATTGTGTAAGCCTCCGTAAATACCTTAAATTGTATTGTACCCACAGAGCACTCCTCTGAGATTAAGCAAGCTAATGCCATCAGCCTTCATAGCAGGCACGGATCACCAATAAGCCTTTCTACAATGTTAGCAGCCCCTGGAGATGGAAGGCAGTGTCTTTTGATAAGTTATCTATCTCTATAGATGACACAGGATTATTACTGATGTATAAGACACTTCATTGTATAAGCTTCAGTGGTACAGATGAACCAGAATGAATGTCTGTCTTCTCAGAAGCCCTCCTTCAACGTTCTATGGGATCATGCTGCTACTGTCACTTGGGATACAACTCTTCATGGTGCTACAAACTTCTGTCTCATTCACTTGTATTTTTTTACCCATAGGAAAAGGACTCTATAGGTGTAAAGGTGTACAATATATTTTTATACTGTGACTTAAATTGTCATTAACAAACTTTTACACCACCACAGTGTACTCATGTGCGCTTGCAAAAGGAGATCTTGGATGTGCAAATGTTACCAGAACAAACCCAGCTTTTGTCCACAAGGTGACTGTAACTCAGAATGGAAAGTGAGCTTGACATAGGGTGTGGAGTGAAGAACATGCTATAAGTTACTAACAGCCCTTTGAATTTAACAAAAACTGGGAATCCATTAGAGAAATGGATTGCATCATGCCTGAACATAAGCTGACTGCTGAAATATTTTTTTTTAGCTAATGAAAAAGTGTTTGGACTAGTGTACTCTAAAAAATGTTTTAATGGTAAAGTTTTGAGTCAAATAGAAATGAAAAAAAATCTGCATTCCAGACTTAATTTTGTATATTTTTATTGCCTTTTAAATTGCTATTCTGTGATATTGGGAAATCAAGTGGCTTATCATGTATATCATGTACTTAAAATGTATTCACAAACTACTGTTGTATTTGTATAAAATATAGACAAAGATGGTCTGTGTGTGTGTCCTCTGTACAGTAGCTTCACAGCAGGAAACTTCAACAATACCATATTTTAGAAACCTACATCCAGAGAAGGAGGCTGCTCATTGCCAGACTCCCAACTACACATACTCACTCGCCACTTCTCACCACAGCTTCTTGGGACCTGCAGTAGTATTTGTTGTAAGGAAAAAGATTTATGAATGCCACAGAATATTTGAATAGAATAGATAATAGAGATCTGCCCCCAAATCTTCATAGATAATACTTTGCTGTAACATTTTTCTTCTACTGCATTTTAAAAGTACTAATTCTTTGAGAATGTACACACACACACACACACACACACACACACACACGGAGAGGGAGGAGAGGGAGGGAGAAAGACAGACAGACAAACATCATATTTACCCTTCACTTCTCTCAGAACCATTCCTTACCCTCTCCCAACTTTATGTTCTTTTGTTTTTTCACAACCCACAGAGTCTGCTTTGTGCAGTCCATATAACTAACTCATGGGTCGAGGATCATCCACGTACAACTACTATCGTTTTTTCACTCACTGATTTAAGGCTGGAACTGCAGACTCTAGAAAGTTATTTGTTTTATATGAAATGGACAATTCCAGGACATTTAAGACTTTGAAGCTTTGGGAAAGGGTGAAGAATTTCTTCATTCTGGTGTAGGAAGACTGCCATGCCTCACAGTGAATAATTAATAATGTCTGTAAATCAAACATTTTTTTATTCATTCATTACAAAACTATAGTCAAATGGGCTGAGGAGCTAACAGAGTGAGTAAAAGAGCTATATAAGCTTGAGGTCGTAAGTTCAAGTCCCAGCAGCCTCATCAGGGAGAGAGAGAGAACTGCATCTATCTGTAAGCTCAACAATGGTAGGTGGAGACAAGCAGATTCTGAGCTCTCTGGCCAGTCAGCACAGCTGAAATGAGATTTTACTTCAGCCAGAGACCCTGTCTCAAGATTATAAGGCAGAAAGTGATAGAGCACCCCTGACATTTGTCTCTGGCCTCTGCATGTGTGAGCATGGGTATGCACATTCAACATACACAGATACACCTCATGTACACAGAAAGTAATGACCATCACAGTCAAGACCCCAGGCTTTGGAGAGGATGAGAGTGGAAGATGCAAAGGCGTTTCCGTTTATAAAATTAAAATTTCCAGTGGGCTGTGGTTGTAACAAACCGTAAGCATTTCAGGGTGACTTTAACACAACCCTAAAAACCTTTTGCAGGGATAAAGTACAACTTAGTGCTGAGGTAAATTCTCTGCCATAAATCCTTCTGTAGAGCGTGACCATGTGCCTTCCTAGATGCTAGCTTTGTCTAGAGAGTTTCAAGATAGTGATTTAAATAAGTCCAAATTTTTTCTTTGATTAAAACTATCCACCCATTTCTCCTCTTGTTGTTGTGTTACTTTACTGTCATTTCATGGAGTAACTCCCTGGTCATTATAATAGACCCTGAGGTTTTTCTGACACTTTGCCTTCAGATCACCTGTTCTCTGTCCCTGGGATGCATTCATTCATTCCTCCTGCCCTGCAGTTCCACATGCTAAAACTTGACTCATCTTCTACCACCCAAATGGTTCTTCTGTAAAGATGCATCTTTTCTCACCCACTGGACAAGGATTTCCCTCCAGACATTACCTATCATCTAATCTGGAGATACTGCACAGCACAAGACATGTCTACACCTAGGGCAGATAATTGACTCGTACCATTTGGATCAAAGGCACGTCACAGTTATCACCTAAAAGACTCAGCCATATTAAGACTTAGTCCTCTTAAAGTAAAAAATCTATTATTTCAAACTTGAATCTAAAAATTACTAAAACTTTGGCCTAAAATAGAAAATTGTGTTCTCCAGTCTTTAAGTCTCATGTTCATACTCAAAACTGTCTTTTGTTCTGGTTTCTTGATGAAAGTAAACAAGTTCTGCACCTTTACTCTGTCTCTTTACACAGGAGTTACTCAACACTCCCACTGTAGAATTCAGGAAATTAGCGTCTTTGAAGTATTTTATTCTTGTAACTTCAAAGGAGTCATGGAGTCTCACCTCTGAGTTGTGAAGATGGGCTAAGATCTATAAATTAATTATATTTGCCATTTGAAAAAGAATGTTATGTCAGCCATCACTGAAAGAGAAGGGGTCGAAAATATTGGAACCATTTCAAACTCAATTATCAAACACATGTTCAAGCAAAAAGGTTGGATCAGAATCCTAAGAATTCTGAAAATGAATTCAGCTCCTTTTAGTTGAGAAATAGAAGCAATTAGCAGAAGCAAAAGTGTAATCAGTATGCCCACACTAGCCACTTTTCCTATTACTGTGACAAAATATGTGACAGAAATGGGGAAAGAAGGGTTTGTCATGACTCACAGTTTGGGAGACTTCAGTAGACCTTGGCAGGGAAAACAGCAGGAGGAATTCAATGGTTAGAAGCATGGGGAAGCTACTTCTATTGGCCAGCTGAGAAGCAGAATTCATGCCAGGGATAATACACCCCATGAACCTACTCCCAGTGTCCTATTTCCATAAGATAGGTACTTCATCATACGGTTCTGCAACCTCCCGAATACTGTGACTGGCTGGGGACCAAGTGTTCAAAGACATCAGTCTCTAGGGAACAATTTAGACTTAAACCATAACAGCAGAAGGTAATTAGTAAGCAACGACACCAATGACTCTTGATTTAGTACAACTATCAGAAATTTGCTAGGGAAAAAAAGTATCTTTAAAAGTAATAAATACATGTGATAGTCATGAAAGTAGCCGTGGGTACTTTAAATTCTTACCATACCTAGAAAAGGGTAAGGACCACTCTAAGCTGTCTGGAGACACTTGAACCCTTATAACATCATAAGAAGTTAAGAGTTAGAAAATTGGGCTGAAGAGATGGCTCAGCTGTTAAGAGCACATGTGCTTCTTCCAGAAGACCCAAGTTCAATTCCCAGCACCTTCATGGTGGCTCACAACCATCCATAACCCTAGTGCCAGAGGATCTGATGCCCCCATATCACCCGGACAAGCACCAGACACACACATGATACATAGACATACATATGAGCAAAACACTCATAGATAAGTCTCAAAAATTATTTTAAAAAGCTCTTGTTCTCTTTGTTCTTCACTTCTCTTGCCTTCTTCCCTGTCCCTTCTCTCTATCCACCCCCCTTCCCTCCACATGCCTGTGGCCAGCCTCCTTTCCTTTCCTCTCCTCTTCTTCTCATTAAACCTCTCCATGTGGAAAAAAAGAGCATTAAAAAAAAAAGACCTTGAAAATCTAGTTAGAGTTGAAAGCAGACAACTCTTGCTGGATAGAGGGCAAATAGAAGATTTTGGACATACTTTTTAAAGGATCTTTTTACCCTAAAAAATATTTGAGCAGAAAGTTATATTGAAGAAGCTTAGCTTTGTAACCAGATCTAGAGAGACCCTAACTCTGGGAAGAAGTTAAGGGAAAGCAGTGATGCCTCTATCCAAAGCGCACTGGAGATCCTTAACCAAAGGCCATCAGACTAGGGAACTGGATTTGATGGCAAGTGTGGCTCAGCATTCCTTCCCCCGTAGGATTCCCACAAAAATGACCAATCCTGTTCTACAAACATCTGTCAATCATCGAGTGTGCACCCAACCCTCCAAGTGTTGAGAATACATTGAACAAAACAATTCCTATTTTTGTGGCACATCATGGTGGATGAAGTTCATGAGGAGTGAAAGCATCTCATGAGTGTTTCCAAATACAAACGCTCCTAAGTTAGGATGGGGCTCCTTCCCATCCTACAGATAGATTAAATTGAAACTGCCCATAGTGCACAAAGACCAGCCAGCATAGCAGAACACTGAAGATTGTCTGTTTCTTCTGCTGACTGGGATCTGCAGTTGGTAGCTGTAGCCCAGCATTACAAAAGGCGATTGAAAGACACCGCTAGCCTTGGGAAAGGTCAAAATTTAAAACTTCAGTGTGCTTTCTATTCTGAAATGCATATTACTTACGTACTGAGACAAAACCATCCTAATTTTGGCCAAATACCAAAGGTAAAAATTCAAGGGGAAAAGACACATTTGTTCATGGTTTCGGAGAGTTCAGTTTATGATCACTTGGCTCTGTTGTTATGCTGTGGTAAGGCATTGTGGTAGAAGAACTAGCTAGCAGGTAAGCATTTGCTTGCCTCATGGGAGACTGACAAGTAGAATAAGAAGAAGCAGCTGACAAGATATATCCTCCCCAGGAGCTCACCCATTAACCACCTTCTCCACTAGGTACCAGTCCTTAAATTTCTACCACTTCTCAATAGTGCCATAACATTTTGTAACAATCAATGGGTTGATCGATTAATAAACTCGGAGCACTAATAATTCACATGTTTCCCAAAACCCTCACCTCTGAACTCGGCTGCCCTGGGCTTTTCAAGAGACACTTATATTCAGAGTCTGACTTTTAGAAAAGAAAGGAAGGAATGAGATGGAATGGAGGGAGAAGAGAGAGAGAGAGAGAGAGAGAGAGAGAGAGAGAGAGAGAGAGAGAGCGAGCGAATGTGTACATCCTTGTGTGGTTCCAACTTGTGCAATGGAATGACAGCTGTCCCAATTCCAGTCTGTAATGGCACCTACCACCACCACCATCTGAGTGTAGAAGGAAAAGAGGTTTTGATTGTAAATGGCTTACAGTCAACTAGAAGGTAGTAGTACAGAAGCTACCCTTCTTGACTTTCCACCTCAGCCCCACATCCTGTGATCATTCTGCAGACCCAGACCTGGTAGGGTCTTGGTAAGGTTCTTGGCTCCAAACTCCTGAGTTTTCAATACAAACTATGGGAAGCACAGGAGCGGGGAGAGACAGACAGACAATGAGACAGACAGACATAGAAAGAGACAGAGAAGACCACATGTGGTTTAGGTCATGGGACATAATATCAGGAGAACCCATAAGGCCACATGAAACGGGAGGTAGCAACAAGGCCCCAAAGAAAAGGAAATTGCCATGAATCACATGCGTATGGACTTCAGTGGTTCAGTAGTGATCAATAACGAAAACTACATGTCAAAAAATTATCATATTGAGTCACAAAAACCTACCAGCTCACCTCCCCCAGAAAACTAAGATAATTCAAAGAACATGAAAGAATTTTTTAATTCTTCAAACCCTCTTCAGTTGTGGTCAACATGCCAGATTGCTTTCCGTATCAGCAGCACCAATGTACATTTAAGTTGCCTTAGTTGAAAATGAGTGGTCTGCGTGCATTTGACCTCTAAGTTGCTATTGATACATGCTTATTTTCCCAGAACGATGTCACTGTCTTCATCAGTAAGATATTGAAATTTTCAAGACATTTGGGGAGATAGTAGGAATGTAGGTTATCATTTGTATTAGGATTCTCTAGAGGAACAGAACCAATAGAATGAGTATATACTAAAGAGGAATTCATTAGATTGACTTACAAAATATAGTTCATATAGTCCAACAATGGCTGTCTCACAAGACAGAGGCTACGGCTCTGGCGGTTGCTCAGTCCATGAGGCTTGATGTCTCTCAGCAGTCCCAATTGCTGGGGTCTATAGTCTATGCCGGAATCCTGAAGATGTGGGATCTAGTATCAGTGAAGGAATGCCTCCACAGCAGGATAGATGAACTTGCCAGCAAGAGTAAGAACAAGCAGCCAAGAAGCCAAGCTCCCCTCTTCAGTGTCTTTTTATCTTGGTTGCCACCAGGAGGTATCGCCCACATTTAGGGTAGATATTCCTGCTTCAAATGGGTTGATTAAGACAAATCTGTACAGGACTGCCCGGCTTGGGTTTTAGTTGATATTACCTAACTCCAAGAGGGAAAAGCTACCCCTGCTTTCCTGTTCATTTTTGCCAGTTTAAAGGAACAGAGAGGTATTTCGATTGTTCCACCGATTCTCATTTTCTTGACTTCACTATTAGATCTGAACATCAGTTTTATATCTGGTGGTATTAGATTTTTCTTCTGTGACCTGGTTATGTACACTTTGCTCATTTTCTTACGTGTTCCTGATTTATTTATGAAATTTTTTTCTTAGAATTGATCATCTATCATCTGCTTTCAGAAATTTCCAGCAATGTTATTTGCTATGTCTTTGGCATGAAAAGACAGCACAGAAACCATTTTAAAGCTTTGAACTTGCTTTTTTTCTTTAAGATTTATTACTTTTTATGTTATGTGTCTGGGTGTTTGCAGCCCTGTATGTCTGTACAACACATGCATGCGGTGCCTTTGGAGACCAGGAGAGAGTGCACATCGCCTGGAGCTGGAGTTACAGAAGGTTGGGGGCACCATGTGCTTGTTGAAAATAGAACCCAAGTCCTCAGGAAAAACATCCGTGCCCTTAACTGTTGAGCCACCTCTCCAGCCCCTACAGCTTTAAATTTCTGTTTAAGTAGGTTATAGGTTGTCCTGTGTTATAGATTTCCAGACATGTGGGGCACAGTCCCAGAAAAGAATTCCTCTGTTGGAAAACCACCTGTGTCTCCCTGGCCTCACAGATTTTGTTATAAGGTTACTCCTTATATTTAAACCTATTTGTTGGAGTATCACATGTAAGATGCAGACGAAAGTTTAATATTTTTTCCAGAAGAGCAGACTGTAGTGATGGCGTCAAAGGCTGACCAGATTGTGGGTTCCACCTTCAGCGCTGGTCATTTACTGACTTGGGTAAGCCAGTGTCTAGTGCTGGGGTCCTCACACTTCTGTTTAATAGTGTACAGTGTCCTTAACTTATCCTGTCTACCTGGTTCGGAGAGCTAGTGTGACAAACCTGCTCTTGCACTTCTTTTTATAGTTTTTTTTTTTTTTACCTGTGCCCATGGGCATTTGCTCAACCTAAGAACTTTAAGAATATGTTATTTAATGTTGAAATAAGCCCTCTGTTTTCCCCAAATTGTGGTAGTTATTTAGATTCTTGTTTTACCAGAAGTTCATAATGAGCAAATCAATTTCCAAGATGGTGGGGAGACCTCCATTCTTTCAAGATTTTGTTTGATGTCTGTAAATATTCTGTAAAGGTTCTCTACATTCACTCTCTTTTTGTTAAAATCTTTTTTTTAAAGATTTATTTTTATTTATTTTACATATGTGAGTACACTGTCGCTGTCTTCAGACACACCAGAAGAGGGCATCAGATCCTGTTACAGATGGTTGCGAGCCACCATGTGGTTGCTGGGATTTGAACTCAGGACCTCTGGAAGAGCAGTCAGTGCTCTTAACCGCTGAGCCATCTCTCCAGCCCAGCTGTAAAATCTTTTGTATGTGATTTAATTTTTGTCTTTCCATTTTACATCTATATTTTCAATACCAGAACATTAAAAAGTAGTCAGTTGTTGAATAGTTAAGAAAATATGCACAATACTAAAAATTAGTATTTATGTCATTGAATAGATATCTTTGTGTGTCTTATAAATCCATGTCATTCACTTTATATTTCTGTTTTAATATATTTACTCAAATACAAGAGAATATTAAGCAATAATGATGACAGACATAGGTGTCTTATTCCTGAAGTTAGCTGAATAGCTTTAGTAATTGAGATGTTTTCTGGCCATTTTGGGAAAATTTATGAATTCCCTCTATAAATTGGTCTACTGCTGAAGAACACTATATTCTGTGCCCCTGCCCGCAGGGGCTTCGTAATTTATGGGAACTGAGGAGGATCCAAACCTGAGGAGGAATGGGCGAGAAAGAGGAGCGAGACCAAGCAGTGTCCTTGTCAAGATCTGTTTATTGAAAGGAGTGTACAGCATTTAAAGCTCTGAAGCAGGAATTGAAGCTTAGGGTGGTGGGGGGAGAACCGGGGAGTGCCCAAGACATAAGGTGAATCTCTAAACTGCAAGATAGTCTTCTTAGATAATGAGGCAACAGTCTTCCGGGAACCTGTTCAAGCCCTTCTCAGGAATCTGTTCAGGGCAGGGCTCTAGCTTTGCCTAGTCCGGCAGTCCAGTCCCCGACAATTCTGCATTCCCATTTTTTGGAAAAGTTATGAATTCCCTCTATAAATTGATCTATTGCTGAAGAACACTATATTCTGCATAGAAACACATACAAAAATCACAGGGCGATTCAGTGATGACTGCTGGAACAGGTAGGAGCAACTAGGGTCCCTGCTGTGAAAGACCAGCAGCTTGGGTATAGCCAAGTGGAGACTCCCAGAGGAAATCACCTCAGCCCTGGGAGAGCCAGCCTGTTAACTGGACTGATCCCCCTCTTGCTTCTAGGCTACAGTACACACCAGGACCACAAGAAGCCAGCATACTTTCCCACAAGAGGACCTCTCTTATTTGGGGGTCCATGACAAAATCTAAGACTGGCAACAAAAGAGTAAAAAGAAACCCAGGTGAAAGGCATAGAAAATATTTTCAACAAAATCATAGAAGAAAAGTTTTTTTTTATCCTAAAGAAGGAGATGACTACAAGAAGCACATAGAACACCTACAGACTGTACCCAAGAAAACATAAGGAATAAATTATCCAAAACCATTAAGTCAAAAGAGAAGAAACAACACCAAACACACACACACACACACACACACACACACACACACACACACTCCAAAATAACAGGATTCAACAAACACCACTCATTGATATCTCTCAACATCAATGGCCTCAATTTCTCAATAAAAAAGAAAAAGACACAGACTAATAGAATGGATGTGAAAACAGAATCCATCCTTCTCCTGCATCTAAGAAATACACCTTAACATAAAGAATAAACATTACCTCTAACAAACTCATGGAAACTGAAAAATTCTTTTCTCAATGACCACTGGGTCAAGGAAGAAATTAAAGACTTTCTAGAACTCAATAAAAAATGAAGGTACAACATACCCAAACTTGTGGGACACAATGAAAGCAGTGCTAAGAGGAAAGTTCATAGCATTAAATGCCTTCATTAAAAATCTAGTGAGCACTCCTTCTTTAAAAGGGGAACAAGAATACCCTTGGCAGGGAAGAGAGAGGCAAAGATTAAAACAGAGACTGAAGGAACACCCATTCAGAGTCTGCCCCACATGTGGCCCATACATATATAGCCACCCAATTAGACAAGATGGATGAAGCAAAGAAGTGCAGACCGACAGGAGCCGGATGTAGATCGCTCCTGAGAGACACAGCCAGAATACAGCAAATACAGAGGCGAATGCCAGCAGCAAACCACTGAACTGAGAATAGAACCCCCGTTGAAGGAATCAGAGAAAGAACTGGAAGAGCTTGAAGGGGCTCGAGACCCCATATGTACAACAATGCCAAGCAACCAGAGCTTCCAGGGACTAAGCCCCTACCCAAAGACTATACATGGACTGACCCTGGACTCTGACCTCATAGGTAGCAATGCATATCCTAGTAAGAGCACCAGTGGAAGGGGAAGCCCTGGGTCCTGCTAAGACTGAACCCCCAGTGAACTAGACTGGGTGGAGGGAGGGCGGCAATGGGGGTAGGGTTGGGAGGGGAACACCCATAAGGAAGGGGAGGGGGGAGGGGGATGTTTGCCCGGATACCGGGAAAGGGAATAACACTTGAAATGTATATAAGAAATACTCAAGTTAATAAAAAAAAAAAAATCTAGTGAGATCACATACTATTGGCTTAACAACACACCTAAAAGTTCTAGAACAAAAAGAAGCAAAAACCCAAGAGGATTGGAAGGCAGGAAATAATCAAACTTGGGGCTGAAACCAATAAATTAAAGTGAACAATAAAAAAAGTCAATGAATGGGTTGGGGATTTAGCTCAGTGGTAGAGTGCTTGCCTAGCAAGCGCAAGGCCCTGGGTTCGGTCCCCAGCTCCGAAAAAAAAAAAAAAGTCAATGAAATAAAAAGTTGGTTCTTTCAGGAAAATCAACAAGATAGTCAAATGAACTAAAAGACAGAGAGAGAATATCCAAATTAACAAAATCAGAAAAGGGGGACATAACAACAGACACTAAGCAAACCAAAGAATCATTAGAATTTACTTCCAAAATCTGTTTACCATAAAATTGGAAATTCTAAATGAAATAGATGATTTTCTTGACAGATACCATTTACCAAAGTTAAATCAAGATCAGGTGAACCATAAAAATAGATGCACAGCCCCAAAGAAAGTAGAAATAATTAAAAGTCTCCCACCCAAAAAAAGCCCAGGTCCAGATGGTTTTAGTGCAGAATTCTATCAGACTTTCAAAAAATAGATAATACCAATACTCCTCAAACTGTTCCACAAAAAAAGAAACAGAAGGTGCATTGCCAAAATTATTTTCTGAAGCCACAGTCACACTTACACATAGACAACAGAAAGCCTCAACAACGAAAAAGAATATTTTTCCTTATGAACATTGATGAAAAAATACTTGCAAACTGAATCCAAGAAACATCATCCACCATGATCAAGTAGTGTTCATTCCAGAGATGCAGGAATGATTCAACATACAAAAATCCATCAATGTAATTTATCATGTAAACAACCTGAAAGAAAAATTATCACATGATCATCTCATTAGATGCTTAAAAAGTCATTGACAAAATCTGACACCCCTTCATAATAAAAATCTTGGAGAGGTCAGGGACAGGAGGCACATGCCTAAACACAATATATGCAATATGCAGGAAGCCAATAACATACATTAAATTAAATGAAGAGAAACTTAAAGCAATTTTACTAAAATCAAGACAAGACAAGGCTGCCCAGTCTCTCTGTATCTCTTCAATATACTACTGAAAGTTCTAGCTAGAGCAGTTAGACAACAAAAGGAGATCAAAGGGATACAAATTGGAAAGGAAAAAGTCAAAGTTTCGCTATTCATGGATGATATGATAATATACATAAGCAACCCCCAAAATTCTACCAGAGAACTCCTACAGCTGATAAGGACCTTCAGCAAAGTGGTTCAACAAAAAATAGCTTTAAAAAAACAAAACGTAAACAATAGTCCTCCTATATACAAACAATAAACAGTCTGAGAAAGAAATTAAGGAGATAATAGCCTTCACAATAGCCACAAACAATATAAAACATTTTGGTGTAACTCTTAACTAAACAGGTGAAAGACCTATATGACAAAAACTTCATATCTTCAAAGAAAGAAACTGAAGATGATATGGAAGATGGAAAGGTCACCCATGCTTATGGATCAGTAGGAGTAACACAGTGAAAAGGCCATCTTACTAAAAGTAATCTATAGATTCAATGCAATTCCCATCAAAATTTCAACACTATTCCTTACATACCTTGAAAGAACAATGTTCAACTTCATACAGGTAAAAAAAAAAACCCACCACAATCAACCCCTCTACAATAAAAGAACTTCTGGAATACTACCATCCCTGATTTCAAGTTGTTCTATGAAGCAATAATTAAAAACAAAAGCAAAACATGGCATTGTCATAAAAACAGATTGATTGATTTTTGATTGGTGGGAATGAATTAAAGACCTAGAAGTTAACCCACACATCTATGGACACGGTTTTTTACAAAGAAGCCAAAACTTTGCAATGGGAAAAAAAAAATATCTTCAACAAATGGCGCTGGTCTAACTGGCAGTTTGCATGTAGAAGAATACAAATAGATTCATCTTTCACCCCACAAAACTCAAGTCCAAGTGAACCAAAGACCTCAATACAAAACTGGATACACTAAATCTGATAGAAAATAAAGTAAGGAGTGGCCTTGAATGCATGGGCACAGAAGGCGACTTCCTAAATGAAACACCAACAGCTCAGGCACTAAGATCAACAATTACCACATGTGACCTTACGAACTGAAAGGCTTGTATAAGGCAAAGGACACATTTGTCAGAAGGACAAATGGCAGCCTATACAGTGAGATAATATCTTCACCAACCCTACATTGAACAAGGGTCTGATAACCAAAATATATAAAGAACTCAAGAAACTAGATAGCACCAAACCAAATAACCCAATTTAAAAATGAGGTACAGATGTAAACAAAAAAATTCTCGAAAGAGGAATCACTAATGGCCAAGAAGCACTTAAAGAAATGTTCCCCATCCTTAGTCATCGAGGAAATGCAACTCAAAATGACTCAGAGATTCCACTTTACACTGGTCAGAATGGCTAAGATCCAAAACAAACACAAAAACAGAAAAGCAAGTGTGGAGCAAGGGCAGCACTTGGGAGTACAAACCCGCACAGTAACTTCGAAATCAATGTGGCAGTTTCTCAAAAAAGCAGGAATAGATCTACCTAAAGACCTAACTGTACCACTCCTGAGTATAAACCCAAAAGATGCTCCACCAGACCAACAAAGGCTTACTCTACTGGGTTCATAGATGCTCTATTCGTAATAGTCAGAAACTGGAAACAACCTAAAAGCCCCTCACCTGAAGAATGGATAAAGAAAATGCATTAAAACAATATCATAAAATTTGCAAGCAAATAGATGAAACTAGAAAAGATCATCCTGAGTGAGGTAACCCAGACCTAGAAAGACACACATGGTATGTTCTCCCTAATAAGTGGGTATTAGCCATAAAGTACAGGATAACCATGCTCCAATCCACAGACCCGAAGAGGCTAAATAATAAAGAGGGCTCAAGGGTGGATGCTCATTGAGAAGGGGAAATAGATTAGACATGAGGGTTGGGTGGAGGGAGTGAAGGCACTGATGTAGGGGAGGGGTGGGGCTGGGAACAGGAAGGATCCAGTCGGGGGGAGGACGGAGAAAAAGAGTACTCGAAGAGACAATTGGAATGCTGAACTGGCACCTCTGGGACAAGCTAGAAACCTAGAACTATGGAAACTCCTACAATTAGAGGATATGGAAAACTGTGAGGGTAGCCATAACTAAGACTCCTACCATTAGAGGATATGGACTCTGAAACGGCCATCTCCTATAACCAGGCAAGACTTCCAGTGGAGAAATGGGGACACCAACCCAGCTACAAAACTTTAGACCCACAAAACCTTAGTCCTGCCTAGAAGATATGCAGGGATAAAAGATGGAGCAGATTTGGGGAGTGCCCAACCAATGACTGGTCCAGCGTGGGACCCATAACATGAGAGAGAGAGAGCCCAACCTTGACCTGACATTAGTAATGATATTCTGATATACTTGCAAACAGAGCCTAATATAACTGCCATCATTGTCCAGGGAACTCCCACACCTGCAAAACAAAAGCAAAGTGGCTGGATGTAAGATTAACTCACAAAGCTCAGTTTATCTCTAAAATACAAATGACAGACTGAGAAACAAGTTAGAAAAACGAACACCTTTCACAATAGCCTCACATAATGTATGAGAAGATATCAGAAGATAAAAAGATCTCCCATACTCCTGGATTCGTAGGCTTAATATACTAAAAATGGCCATCTTACTAAAAACAACCAACCAACAGATTCAATACAGTTTCCATTACTCATGCACGTGTGTGCATACACACACACACACACACACACGAGTGTACACATGCACACCTCTAAGCACACACATAAAACAAAGAAACAAAAAACAAAACAATGAAAAAAATGGATGGCTTAACTAGCAATCCTGAATAGTGAAAGAACTTCTGGCGGTATCATCATTCCCTATTTGAGCTTGTACTACTGAGCCATAGTAACAAAAACAGCATGGTATTTGTACAAAACCAGACACTTGATCAATGGAATTGAAGCCCTACACATAAATCCACATACCTATAGACATCTGGGGTTTTTTTTTATAAGAATCCAGAAATACACACTGGACAAAAGACAGCATCTTCAACAAATGGTGCTGGTCAAATTGCCCGGCTGCATGTAGAAGAATTCAAATAGATCCATACTACCCCCCACAAAAGTCAACTCCAAATGGATCAAAGACATTAACATAAAACCAAATACACTAAACCTGATAAAAAGAAAATGAGGAAGAGCCTGGAACTCACTGGCACAACAGAACTTTCCAAACAGAACACCGTTAGCACAGACAGGAAGATCAACAATTAATAAATGGGACCTCGAGAAACTGAAAAGCTTCTGCATAGCACAGGACAGCATCATTTAGACAAAGTGGTAGCCTACAGGATAGGAAAGATTTTTACCAACTACACATCTGGTAGAAAGCTACCAGATGTTTTTGTGGGATTCCTTAATGTATTAACAAGTGGGTCCGCTGATTGTTGTCTTTTATTGGGCTCTTTTCCTTTGTTTCTTTTGTCAATTCTGCTGTGTTAGTTTTCCTTTTCTCTTATTTTATTATTATCCACTAGAAGCCTGTTTGTTCTGTAATGACAGAAAGGAAGTGGATCTGCATGGGAAGGAAAGTGGGAAGGAACTAGGAGGAGTAGGGGTCAGAAAAATCACAATCAGGATATATTATTATATGATAACAATATTTTCAATAGAAAGAACAAAATCACAATCAGGATATATTATTATATGATAACAATATTTTCAATAGAAAGAACAAAATCACAATCAGGATATATTATTATATGATAACAATATTTTCAATAGAAAGAACAAAAGAAAAAAAACAAGAAGAGACAGAAGGAGAGGGGAGATGGGGAAGTGGCCTGTGGGAAAGGGAGAAGGGAAGAAAGGAGGGGAGGGATGGGGAGAAAAATTGTTACTTTTTTACATATAGCTTACCATCGTTGATATTTACTGGGTTAATCCAGCTCCTTTACACATAGACTGATTTATTAAGCATTTCTCGATTTCTCTTGCCTTATTTTTGGGAAGTCAGAAGTCAGTAATCATCCTGTTTACCCCTTGGAATTCTGATGGCTCTTTTCAGTTTTCCTCCAACCCATCACTTCCGATCCCTATCCCCTATCATCCTCCGTGCCCAATTTTTCTTTTATTTGTACACAAAAACCGACTCAGCCACCAATGGAGACGCTGCCCGTAGCACAGTCACACTTCACTTCTCACCTCCTATGCCCCACGCACAGTGCCAGTGCTTCCGAGGCATCCACTTAACACACTGTTAACTCTCGGTGAATATTTATGATAGCGTTTTGGCTTGCTGACATAGTTGCAGTGCTGAGAACGGAAGCCAGAGTCACATCCGTGCTAGGCCTGCTCTCAGCCTGTGGAATGGTTCGTTCTAGTAGTGTGATTTAAATTCTAGAACACGTCATATCTTTTAAATAATGTCTTTTCCCTTATTGAAATGTACAGCTGCTCACTCCATGCGCGCTGTTTTTAGAACCCTTTGGCTAATTCTACCGACTGTTCCTTCTTCCCAGGGTCAGCCTCCACACGCCACTTTTGCTCTTATTTGTGGCACGTTAGTTCCTGTTTCTTAGCATTTCTAATAATTTAAATTTCATGATTTGATTGTTTCTCTACAGCAGTGGTTCTCGATCTGTGGGTCAAGGCCTGAGGGAATCACGTCTGTTGTTTACATTAGAATCCTTACCGGTAGTGAAATCACACTTTGGAGGTGGCAACAAAATTTTATGATGGAAGGTCGCTGCCGTAAAGGGTTACAGCATTAGGGAGGTTGAGAAGCACTGCTCTAATGAGTGTTGAGGGTCATGTTTGCTTTAGCCTGATCCCTCGGGTGGTGGGCTGCTAGTCATACAGAAGTTCTTTTAGCCTACCTGCGGCTGCTTGGAGTCTGCCCAACACAGGAGTATGTCAGGAATTCGTCAGAAATTTGGGCAGAGTATATGAAAAGAATTTGTCTGTTCCCTTTCTGAGATTTTCTCCTTCACCGACCAGCTGATTTTCTTCCAAAGAATGCCATCTGGTTTTTCATGTAGGTAAGGCTGAATTTTATCTCTGTTTCAGTTGCCCGTGAAATTGTCCGAAACTGGGAAAGTGAGTTTTCTTCACCTTGGTTTATAATACCTGCATCTGAAAAGGCTATGGAATCCTTAGGTCTTCATGAAGTTTTTCCGATTTTATGGGCATAACCTTAGTCTAGCTTGGCCAACAGCATGCATAACTACGGTTTTTGTTGCTCTGTTTCCGTTGTCTTCTGTGTAATCCCCCTAGGTAGCAAAGAGTCTGGGTGAAGACTAGGTTTTAGGATTGTGTTTCCTTTTGTGATTATTTTTATCACAGATTTCCATGCATCCACTTTCCGAAGTGCTTTTCCTTGTGTTGCCGGATAGTGTCAACCGCATCTTTGTGGTGTCTGATGGTGTTGAATGTAAGGACTTCTGCTATATTGTTACAATGTGATTCTTTGTATTTCTTTTTTTTTAAGATTTATTTATTTACTTTATGTATATGAGAGTACACTGTCGATGTCTTCAGACACCCCATGAGGCTATTGGATCCCATTACAGATGGTTTTGAGCCACCTTGTGGTTGCTGGGAATTGAACTCAGGACCTCTGGGAAAGCAGCCAGTGCTCTTAACCACTGAGCCATCTCTCTAGTTCTCCTGTGTATTCCTAATCACAAATGATGCCCAGGACTGTCTCGGGTATTTATTTGCCAACTGTAAAAAATTTAGGGAAAATATTTTTTTTCAGATTGCTTGCCCATTTAAAAAAATATTTCATTAGATCAATTTTTATTGTTGAGTTTTAAGAGTTCTTTAATTGCAAGCATGGTCAGATATATGATCTGCACATATTTTCTCAGCCTATGGCTTGTGTTCTCATTTTGCCAAGTCCACTTACATGGCTTTTTCTTCTTTCTTGAATTGTACTTTTCCATTTGAATCTAAAAAGTCATCACTAAATGTAACGTTGTGCAGATTTGTCCTGTAGTTTCCTGTAGAATTTATGTAGTATTATATTTTCAAGGTATGTTTACGGTCCACTTTTAAATTAGTTTATTTATTTATGTGTACAGATATTTTGCCTACATGTATATCTATGTTCCATATGTATGCTCGCAATGTCCTCGGAGACCAGAAGAAGCTGTTGGATCCCCTGGTACAAGAGTTACAGTTGTTAGCTGCCATGTGGGAATGGGAACTGAACCTGGATCCTTAGTAAGAGCAGTGAGTGCTTTGAACTGCTGAGCCATCTCTTCAGCCCCTAGGGCCCATTTTAATGCAATGTTTATATCACATATGACACATGTTAAGAACCTTTTGGATTTTTTCAGTTGATTGGTTAGTTGTTGTTGTTGTTGTTGTTGTTGTTTGTTTGTTTGTTTGTTTATGTCTCTGTTTGTCTTAAATAGGATGTCATTAAATAACCCTTGCTAGCTTGGAAGTCGTTATGTAGAGCAAGCTAATCCTCAAAGTCAAAGAGGTCTGCCTTTCCTCAGTGTTGGGATTATGGGTAAGCACTAGCGCATATTTTTTGTAGTTCACAGGATTTGCAACTGGGTAGCACCGTTCGTTACTTCACCGTACTACACATAGCACTGTGAAAGCTAGCCATTTAGGGATGAAGCTTCCAGGTCAGTATCGGCTGAATTTCTCTGTATGTTCCTTGTCTCAATATGTGTTTGCTGAAACAATAGTTTGCTACCATCAAGGATTCTGGAGGATAACCAGGAACAATGACAATCGCCTGTTCTGTTTGAGGTCCGCGGGACCCCACTGACCAACAACTAGAAAGGAGGTAACCCACACCTGGCACTGTGATTTTGTTTGGCAACTACAGAATCTAGCAGAGCCATTATGTCCCATGCAGGATGACTTTATTTAAAATTTTGTTTTATATGTATATGGGCATGTTTTAGGAAACGTCTAAGAGTTTTTATGTGGCTTTTCCAAAGGTCGTCCATGTTAGCTATCCTGTGGTCCTATGTTAATGGGCGGAGAGCCTCGTGCATGTTAATGTTAGGTACTGTTACCTTGTGTTCTTGCAACAATGCGGTAGAACCCAGACTTTGTGTCTACTAAGCAAGCACTCTACCTCTAGCCAGCCACCAGATCATTCAGTAGCTGTGTGTTTGTCAGAGCAAACCCGGGGCCTTATATATGCTAGACAGCATGTTGTTATACTTGGGAGTTCCAGGTATTCTTGATTTATATCAGATTGGAGGTGACAGTGTCATTTCTTATGTTCTAGTCTATCTGCCTCCAAATCCTTTTACTTGCATATTGCCTAAATAGCTTGAAGTTAACACTTTGAGTGTGATGTTAAATGTGAATAATTTAAGATTACTCTCGGCCTGCGACCAATAAGCTCTTTCCTTTCTTTCCTTTCGCTGCTGTGTCCGCTACAGAAGAGGCTTGCCTTTAGTGTCCTCCAATGTGGTAAAAAGAAGGCCTGGTTGGACCTCAATGAGACCAACAAAATCGCTAATGCCAACTCCCATCAGCAGATCAGGAAGCTGATCAAAGATATGGGCTGATCATCCGGAAGCCTGTGACTGTCCATTCCCCCGGCTCGCTGCGGGAAAAACACCTTGGCCTGATGGAAGGGCAGGCATATGGGCATAGGGAAGAGGAGGGTACTGCCAACGCTCGAATGTCCGAGAAGCTGACCTGGATGAGAAGGATGAGGATCCTGCACCGGCTTCTCAGGAGATACAGGGAATCTAAAAAGATTGACCGCCGTATGTATCACAGCCTGGACCTGAAGGTCAAAGGGAATGTATTCAAAAACAAGTGGAGTCTCGTGGATCACATCCACAAACTAAAGGCAGACAGGGCCCCCAAGAAGCTACTGGCTGACCAGACTGAGGCTCGCAGGTCTAAGACCAAGAAAGCGCGAATGCGCCGGGAGGGGTGCCGCTAGGTCAAGAAGGAAGAGATCATCAAGACTCTGTCCAAGGAGGAAGAGACCAAGAAATAAAGCTTCCCCCATGTCTGTACATAGTGGCCTGGCTGTGGCCTCACGTGGATCAATCATTAAAATAAAACAAGCCTTTGTCCATTGCCCTCTTTGGAGAGAGAGAGAGAGAGAGAGAGAGAGAGAGAGAGAGAGAGAGAGAGAGAGAGAGAGATAGATTACTCTCTAAATGGGTCGTTTAAAATATTTTTGCCCTGTTCTCCAGGTTTAAAAGAAACATCTAGTTTCTCACTTTGAGGATTATTTGCCAGAAGTTTTTTAAAAACAACTATCACTCACTAGGTTAGGGAAATAATCTGGTCGTATTTTATATGATATTGATACGATATTGATCATGCTGTTGAATACCCTTTGTACATTCTCTAATATGATTGTGTGTCTTCTCATTTAGTCTTCTACTAATGTGAATTACATTCATTGATTTTTTTGAAAGAAACACCAAACACATTTGTATTTATTTTTTTAAAGCAAATGACAAAAACCCAAATTACCAGCTTTTTTTAAACCTAAGCTTAACATTGCACATTTAAACAATAGTCAAACTGACAAAGTTGCCAGCATCCATGCACAACTAGAAAACATCCTTAATTTACACTAAACCAAAAATGTATTACCATTGATGCAGTAATAGCTTACATCACTAAATACTGAAAATAAAGTTGAAATATTTCTGTAGACATTCATCTGGCAATGGTAACTTCACAGCAGGCTGACACTGCTCACAATTCAACTCAGTGGGAAGCAGAGCCATGCTGGTGTTAAAGACAATCTCGTCCTAGCGCTACTCAGGCGTCTCAGGGCTCACCTCAGAACACGTTTCGTTTAAAGCAAAGTGCATACAGAGATTACAACAAGTTTAAAGACAAAAAAGAAAAAAGAAAAAAAGAAAAAGAAAGGTCCTATTTTGTGGCCCCAACAACAAACTCAAAAATCTGACGAATGGGGGCTCCGATGAGCTGTATTATAAATACTTTAGATTAGGTACAGTGATACAGAAAGTCGAGTTCGTTTGAAATCTTCAAAAAAAAAAAAAAAGGTTCCTGTTATTCCTCAAGTGGTGCTTGCTATGGTTTAGCATTTCTGTTACATGCGTGCATTGAATTACTTGTTATCCAAGCGTAGCGGGTGCTCCTTACCATTTATCGTCAGGGACGTTAACTGTCAGTCTTCCTCAGCTTCTATTCTTTCCTGACCGTTCTCCACAATTCTCTTTGTAGTGATTTTTTTTGCCATTAACAATTTTAGTTGAAGTCGATATTGATATGAAGATGCCCATTCCACTGCCGACAAATGACACTGAAGAGACTGAAGTGAGACCCCCCCATGACCTAGTGACACGAATGGAGTAAAGCCTGTATCAAAAGCAGGAAATCCACTTCCAAAAGAAGGAAGTCCACTGAAGGCAGAGAAAAAGGAGCCAGCGCCTAGGTTTCTTCTTCCTCGGGGACCCTTCGGTTTCCAAAAAAGTCATCAAATGGGTCTTCAAAGAAGTCAAATGAAAATGGGTCCCTTCCACCAAAAAAGTCCCTGAAGATATCATCTGGGTTCCGGAATGCAAAACCAAACTCAAATGAACTGTCAAAATGGCTTCCACCTCCTCCACCACCACCATTTAATCCTTCTTTGCCATATTTGTCATAGATGTCCCGCTTTTTAGCGTCCGATAACACTTCCTATGCCTCAGCTACTTGTTTGAATTTCCGCTCCGCTTCTTCTTTATTTTCAGGATTTTTGTCTGGGTGCCATTTGAGTGCCTGTTTTCGATACGCCTTTTTAATGTCCTCGGGTGAGGCAGGTCTCTGCATGCCCAGCACTTCGTAGTAATCCACCATGTTTTAACAGACTGTTGGAACAAATCTGAGGACGTGGCGGCCAGCGAGGGGGAGGTCAAGCGGCCAGTCTCCTCGCCGCTCTGGAACAGCTGCGCTCGCTGGTGGCGGTGGCCATATTCATTGATTTTTTTTTTAATTTATTTAATACTTAATAATAATTCTTTGGTTTCCGGGCAAACATCCCCCTCCCCCCTCCCCTTCCTTATGGGTGTTCCCCTCCCAACCCTCCCCCCATTGCCGCCCTCCCCCCAACAATCTAGTTCACTGGGGGTTCAGTCTTAGCAGGACCCAGGGCTTCCCCTTCCACTGGTGCTCTTACTAGGATATTCATTGCTACCTATGAGGTCAGAGTCCAGGGTCAGTCCATGTTTAGTCTTTAGGTAGTGGCTTAGTCCCTGGAAGCTCTGGTTGCTTGACATTGTTGTACATATGGGGTCTCGAGCCCCTTCAAGCTCTTCCAGTTCTTTCTCTGATTCCTTCAACGGGGGACCTATTCTCAGTTCAGTGGTTTGCTGCTGGCATTCGCCTCTGTATTTGCTGTATTCTGGCTGTGTCTCTCAGGAGCGATCTACATCCGGCTCCTGTCGGTCTGCACTTCTTTGCTTCATCCATCTTGTCTAATTGGGTGGCTGTATATGTATGTCATTGATTTTTGAATGCCTGACTAACCCTGAGCTCCTAGGATAATGCTGTTGCTGTGAGGTGTTATTCTTTTTTTATATATTGCTAGGTTTGATTTCTTAGTATCATGTTAGGGATGTTTGTGTCTGTGTTCATAGATTTTTTTCTTTCATTTTCTTTTTTGTAATGACATATGTAAAATATATGTAGATATTTGTCTTAGAGTTACTAATGCTGTGACAAAACATTATGACCAAAGCAACTTGGGGAGGGAAGGATTTATTTGGCTTACATTTCCACATCACTGTTCATCACTGAAGGAAGTCAGGACAGGAACTCAAACAGGACAGGAACCTGGAGGCAGGAGCATCTGATGGGGGGCCATGGAGGGATGCTGCTTACTGGCTTGCTCCCCATAGCTTGCTTAGCCTGCTTGTTCCTGCTAGTAAGGATTCTCATTCTAGATATAGGCTTTCTTCCCTGCACTGCTATTGCTGAAATTACCATCTGTGAACTACAAAATGTTTTATCCACTGCCATAGTGTCTCACATAATATTGCTTCTGGTCAAAGAACTCAGTTCACAGCAAAATAAACTTGGTTAGGTCTCATGCTCATGAAACCCATGGGTTTTTAGCATATTCCCAACATCCTGAATCAGATGGGTTGACAGAAGGCAGGGTTGCCTTTTGAAGAGTCTGTTCCAGCCCCACTGAGACAATGATATTCCACTGGGCTGGATAAGTTTCTCCAGAAAGCTTCATCTGCTTTTAGAATGGCTGTGACGTGTGTTTCCCAGTGATCTGTGCTAGAGGTATGGTTTCCCAAGGTGAGTTGGGAAGATGGTGGAAACTTCTAGAGGTAAGGCCCACTGGAAGGTTTTTAGGTCATTTGAGTGACATCCTTAAAACAGTCTGAGACGTTAGCCTCTTCCTCGTTCTCTTTTGCTTCCTGGCCAAGAGCAGTTGTACAGCTGCTATGGTGTGCCGTGTTACCACAGGCCCAAATAAATGAGGTCATCTGACTTGGGACTGGAAGTTCCAGAATAATGAGCAAAATACATTGTTTCTCTTTATAGGTTATGCCTCAGCTATTTCCTTATAGTAATGAAAAACTAACTGATATATCCCTGAAGTTCATGGTGCCATTTCTCTCCTAGTTAGAATACAAATCAAGACACGGAAACAGAAATGGTACCATTCACTATTAGATCTAATAATCCACTAAAAAGAGTGTCTGCTTCATCCTCCTGTGACTTTGGGTCCTTCTGGTACAGAGGTCTTAATTGGAAAGAGAAGTGTTTCTGCTAGGAAATACAACAATCATCCCATTGACCTGAAGATTAGGATGCTGCCAGCCATGCTGGGGATCCCCATCCCTCTAAATCAATAGGCAGGAAGCAGAATGACTGTATCGACAGGGAAATGAGCCTCACCATCAAGCAGAAGTTGCACTCCTACACAATCTAGGCAAGGAAAAACTACCCGCCATAGAGGATATCCCTTGTGACTGCTATTATTGCTATCAAGCCCTATGATTATGATCATTGAAAAATAGTTCATCACAAGCTGGATTACTAATGGCCTGGACCATTTAGGACTGAAGTCCTGGGTCCCCTCGTTAGGTAAAGAACCAAATCAGCTGAATTTCTGCTGACAGAGGAAGAGATACAGACTAAGTAGTTAGTACTTACTCAGATAAATCAGTAGTTAGGAAAAGCCAGTTGTGACCATGTGACCAGTGATAGACATGAGCATTGTAACTGTCATAAGTTTCTCCATGAACTTATATTGCCATGTCTATGCATGTTTATGTACAAAATATACTTATGCATATTTATAAAAAAAACACTTGCTTTACTCCTTATTCCTATGTGTGAATTTTATATCATAGCATTAAAGCATCATTAAACTTTTTAAAACTTTTTATTGGTTCTTTGTGAATTTAGCAACACGTACCCCAATCCCACTGATCTCCACCTCCCCTCACACCCACCCTCCATGCTTGCAACCTCCCCCTCCAACAACAGAGAAAAAAACATCTTATTGTGGAAGTTGCAGTGCGTCACAACGTACCCCACAGTGTATCCCTTCGTCCACATCTTTTTGCTTGAAAATGTTGATTGCAATGAGTCATTGCTCTGGTACCAGGCCTCTGGATTTTGCTACTCTCTGTCGATACTGGAACCTCACTGGGACTCCTTCTAGATATTCTGTTGTTGCCCTGTGTCAGATCCTGTAATTTTGGATCTGTAGGACCAGCAGTTCATTGGCAAGGAAGATATTGGGGTGGGCCAATCAAACCCTGGATCTGGCCTGAGAGGTATCTAAGCTGGTCAGCCTTCCAGCTTACCCACTCTCATGCCCTTGGAGCCAGCTCACAGCATCCCCTGCAACCAGGACCAGCTCTACCCTGCTTCCCAGGCAAGGTGCAGGACCCAGTCTCCCAAACATTGTAGCCAGAGAGGGACATGGCCAGTTCTCCCACTCTCATGACCCACTGACAGTTCTGCATGTCATAAATGGCAAAGGATTGGGGGGGGGGGTGGTGCTGGAGAAGAGGCCTTCTCTCACTCATCCATGCCACCATCAAGAAGATAAGAAATACCCACACCCGCGGATCCCGGCCCGCAGCAGCTCTCTGCTCCCAAACCCCGTGGGAGAGAGACCTCACCGCCTGGTCAGGTGGGCACTCCTGAGGCTGCAGAGCAGAGGAGACCACCAACACTGCCCACCCCTGCCCACATCCCTGGCCCAAGAGGAAACTGTATAAGGCCTCTGGGTTCCCGTGGGGGAGGGCCCAGGAGCGGCAGGACCCCTGCGCCTGAGACACCGCCGGAACCTGAAGGAAACAGACCGGATAAACAGTTCTCTGCAACCAAATCCCGTGGGAGGGAGAGCTAAACCTACAGAGAGGCAGACACGCCTGGGAAACCAGAAGAGACTGCACTCTGCGCACATCCAGACGCCAGAGGAAAACACCAAACGCCATCTGGAACCCTGGTGCACGGAAGCTCCCGGAAAGAGCGGCGCAGATCTTCTCGGTTGCTGCCGCCGCAGAGAGGACTTGGGCAGTACCCCACGAGCACACTTGAGCCTCGGAACCTCAGGTAGGACCAACTTTTCCCCTGCAAGTGACCTGCCTGGTGAACTCACGACACAGGCCCACAGGAACAGCTGAAGACCTGTAGAGAGGAAAAACTACACGCCTGAAAGCAGAACACTCTGTCCCCATAACTGGCTGAAAGAAAACAGGAAAACAGGTCTACAGCACTCCTGACACACAGGCTTATAGGACAGTCTAGCCACGGTCAGAAATAGCAGAACAAAGTAACACTAGAGATAATCTGATGGCGAGAGGCAAGCACAGGAACCCAAGCAACAGAAACCAAGACTACATGGCATCATCGGAGCCAAATTCTCCCACCAAAATAAACATGGAATATCCAAACACACCAGAAAAGCAAGATCTAGTTCCAAAATCATATTTGATCATGATGCTGGAGGACTTCAAGAAAGAGGTGAAGAACTCCCTTAGAGAACAAGTAGAAGCCTACAGAGAGGAATCGCAAAAATGCCTGAAAGAATTCCAGGAAAACATAAATAAACAAGTAGAAGCCCATAGAGAGGAGACACAAAAATCGCTGAAAGAATTCCAGGAAAACACAATCAAACAGTTGAAGGAATTAAAAATGGAAATAGAAGCAATCAAGAAAGAACACATGGAAACAACCCTGGATATAGAAAATCAAAAGAAGAGACAAGGAGCTGTAGATAGAAGCTTCACCAACAGAATACAAGAGATGGAAGAGAGAATCTCAGGAGCAGAAGATTCCATAGAAATCATTGACTCAACTGTCAAAGATAATGTAAAGCAGAAAAAGCTACTGGTCCAAAACATACAGGAAATCCAGGACTCAATGAGAAGATCAAACCTAAGGATAATAGGTATAGAAGAGAGTGAAGACTCCCAGCTCAAAGGACCAGTAAATATCTTCAACCAAATCATAGAAGAAAACTTCCCTAACCTAAAAAAAGAGATACCCATAGGCATACAAGAAGCCTACAGAACTCCAAATAGATTGGACCAGAAAAGAAACACCTCCCGTCACATAATTGTCAAAACACCAAACGCACAAAATAAAGAAAGAATATTAAAAGCAGTAAGGGAAAAAGGTCAAGTAACATATAAAGGCAGACCTATCAGAATCACACCAGAAACTATGAAGGCCAGAAGATCCTGGACAGATGTCATACAGATCATAAGAGAACACAAGTGCCAGTCCAGGTTACTGTATCCTGCAAAACTCTCAATTAACATAGATGGAGAAACCAAGATATTCCATGACAAAACCAAATTTACACAATATCTTTCTACAAATCCAGCACTACAAAGGATAATAAAGGGTAAAGCCCAACATAAGGAGGCAAGCTATACCCTAGAAGAAGCAAGAAACTAATGGTCTTGGCAACAAAACAAAGAGAAGAAAAGCACACAAACATAACCTCACATGCAAATATGAATATAACAGGAAGCAATAACCACTATTCCTTAATATCTCTCAACATCAATGGCCTCAACTCCCCAATAAAAAGACATAGATTAACAAACTGGATACGCAACGAGGACCCTGCATTCTGCTGCCTACAGGAAACACACCTCAGAGACAAAGACAGACACTACCTCAGAGTGAAAGGCTGGAAAACAACTTTCCAAGCAAATGGTCAGAAGAAGCAAGCTGGAGTAGCCATTCTAATATCAAATAAAATCAATTTTCAATTAAAAGTCATCAAAAAAGATAAGGAAGGACACTTCATATTCATCAAAGGAAAATTCCACCAAGATGAACTCTCAATCCTAAATATCTATGCCCCAAATACAAGGGCACCTACATACGTAAAAGAAACCTTACTAAAGCTCAAAACACACATTGCACCTCATACAATAATAGTGGGAGATTTCAACACCCCACTCTCATCAATGGACAGATCATGGAAACAGAAATTACACAGAGACGTAGACAAAGAGAAGTCATGAGCCAAATGGACTTAACAGATATTTATAGAACATTCTATCCTAAAGCAAAAGGATATACCTTCTTCTCAGCTCCTCATGGTACTTTCTCCAAAATTGACCATATAGTTGGTCAAAAAACGGGCCTCAACAGGTACAGAAAGATAGAAATAATCCCATGCGTGCTATCAGACCACCATGGCCTAAAACTGGTCTTCAATAACAATAAGGGAAGAATGCCCACATATACGTGGAAATTGAACAATGCTCTACTCAATGATAACCTAGTCAAGGAAGAAATAAAGAAAGAAATTAAAAACTTTTTAGAATTTAATGAAAATGAAGGTACAACATACCCAAACTTATGGGACACAATGAAAGCTGTGCTAAGAGGAAAACTCATAGCGCTGGGTGCCTGCAGAAAGAAACAGGAAAGAGCATATGTTAGCAGCTTGACAGCACACCTAAAAGCTCTAGAGCAAAAAGAAGCAAATACACCCAGGAGGAGTAGAAGGCAGGAAATAATCAAACTCAGAGCTGAAATCAACCAAGTAGAAACAAAAAGGACCATAGAAAGAATCAACAGAACCAAAAGTTGGTTCTTTGAGAAAATCAACAAGATAGATAAACCCTTAGCCAGACTAACGAGAGGACACAGAGAGTGTGTCCAAATTAACAAAATCAGAAATGAAAAGGGAGACATAACTACAGATTCAGAGGAAATTCAAAAAATCATCAGATCTTACTATAAAAGCCTATATTCAACAAAACTTGAAAATCTACAGGAAATGGACAATTTCCTAGACAAATATCAGGTACCGAAGTTAAATCAGGAACAGATAAACCAGTTAAACAACCCCATAACTCCTAAGGAAATAGAAGCAGTCATTAAAGGTCTCCCAATGAAAAAGAGGCCAGGTCCAGATGGGTTTAGTGCAGAATTCTATCAAACCTTCATAGAAGACCTCATACCAATATTATCCAAACTATTCCACAAAATTGAAACAGATGGATCACTCCCGAATTCCTTCTATGAAGCCACAATTACTCTTATACCTAAACCACACAAAGACCCAACAAACAAAGAGAACTTCAAACCAATTTCCCTTATGAATATCGACGCAAAAATACTCAATAAAATTCTGGCAAACCGAATCCAAGAGCACATCAAAACAATCATCCACCATGATCAAGTAGGCTTCATCCCAGGCATGCAGGGATGGTTTAATATACGGAAAACCATCAATGTGATCCATTATATAAACAAATTGAAAGAACAGAACCACATGATCATTTCATTAGATGCTGAGAAAGCATTTGACAAAATTCAACACCCCTTCATGATAAAAGTCCTGGAAAGAATAGGAATTCAAGGCCCATACCTAAACATAGTAAAAGCCATATACAGCAAACCAGTTGGTAACATTAAACTAAATGGAGAGAAACTTGAAGCAATCCCACTAAAATCAGGGACTAGACAAGGCTGCCCACTCTCTCCCTACTTATTCAATATAGTTCTTGAAGTTCTAGCCAGAGCAATCAGACAACAAAAGGAGGTCAAGGGGATACATATCAGAAAAGAAAAAGTCAAAATATCACTATTTGCAGATGATATGATAGTTTATTTAAGTGATCCCAAAAGTTTCACCAGAGAACTACTAAAGCTGATAAACAACTTCAGCAAAGTGGCTGGGTATAAAATTAACTCAAATAAATCAGTAGCCTTCCTCTACACAAAAGAGAAACAAGCCGAGAAAGAAATTAGGGAAACGACACCCTTCATAATAGACCCAAATAATATAAAGTACCTCGGTGTGACTTTAACCAAGCAAGTAAAAGATCTGTACAATAAGAACTTCAAGACACTGAAGAAAGAAATTGAAGAAGACCTCAGAAGATGGAAAGATCTCCCATGCTCATGGATTGGCAGGATTAATTTAGTAAAAATGGCCATTTTACCAAAAGCAATCTACAGATTCAATGCAATCCCCATCAAAATACCAATCCAATTCTTCAAAGAGTTAGACAGAACAATTTGCAAATTCATCTGGAATAACAAAAAACCCAGGATAGCTAAAACTATCCTCAACAATAAAAGGACTTCAGGGGGAATCACTATCCCTGAACTCAAGCAGTATTACAGAGCAATAGTGATAAAAACTGCATGGTATTGGTACAGAGACAGACAGATAGACCAATGGAATAGAATTGAAGACCCAGAAATGAACCCACACACCTATGGTCACTTGATTTTTGACAAAGGAGCCAAAACCATCCAATGGAAAAAAGATAGCATTTTCAGCAAATGCTGCTGGTTCAACTGGAGGTCAACATGTAGAAGAATGCAGATTGATCCATGCTTATCACCCTGTACAAAGCTTAAGTCCAAGTGGATCAAGGACCTCCACATCAAACCTGATACACTCAAACTAATAGAAGAAAAACTAGGGAAGCATCTGGAACACATGGGCACTGGAAAAAAATTTCCTGAACAAAACACCAATGGCTTATGCTCTAAGATCAAGAATCGACAAATGGGATCTCATAAAACTGCAAAGCTTCTGTAAGGCAAAGGACACTGTGGTTAGGACAAATCGGCAACCAACAGATTGGGAAAAGATCTTTACTAATCCTACAACAGATAGAGGCCTTATATCCAAAATATACAAAGAACTCAAGAAGTTAGACCGCAGGGAGACAAATAACCCTATTAAAAAATGGGGTTCAGAGCTAAACAAACAATTCACAGCTGAGGAATGCCGAATGGCTGAGAAACACCTAAAGAAATGTTCAACATCTTTAGTCATAAGGGAAATGCAAATCAAAACAACCCTGAGATTTCACCTCACACCAGTGAGAATGGCTAAGATCAAAAACTCAGGTGACAGCAGATGCTGGCGAGGATGTGGAGAAAGAGGAACACTCCTCCATTGTTGGTGGGATTGCAGACTGGTACAACCATTCTGGAAATCAGTCTGGAGGTTCCTCAGAAAATTCGACATTGAACTGCCTGAGGATCCAGCTATACCTCTCTTGGGTATATACCCAAAAGACGCCCCAACATATAAAAAAGACATGTGCTCCACTATGTTCATCGCAGCCTTATTTATAATAGCCAGAAGCTGGAAAGAACCCAGATGCCCTTCAACAGAGGAATGGATACAGAAAATGTGGTACATCTACACAATGGAATATTACTCAGCTATCAAAAACAACGGCTTTATGAAATTCGTAGGCAAATGGTTGGAACTGGAAAATATCATCCTGAGTGAGCTAACCCAATCACAGAAAGACATACATGGTATGCACTCACTGATAAGTGGCTATTAGCCCAAATGCTTGAATTACGCTAGATGCCTAGAACAAATGAAACTCAAGACGGATGATCAAAATGTGAATGCTTCACTCCTTCTTTAAAAGGGGAACAAGAATACCCTTGGCAGGGAAGGGAGAGGCAAAGATTAAAACAGAGACTGAAGGAACTCCCATTCAGAGCCTGCCCCACAGGTGGCCCATACATATACAGCCACCCAATTAGACAAGATGGATGAAGCAAAGAAGTGCAGACCAACAGGAGCCGGATGTAGATCGCTCCTGAGAGACACAGCCAGAATACAGCTAATACAGAGGCGAATGCCAGCAGCAAACCACTGAACTGAGAATAGGACCCCCGTTGAAGGAATCAGAGAAAGAACTGGAAGAGCTTGAAGGGGCTCGAGACCCCATATGTACAACAATGCCAAGCAACCAGAGCTTCCAGGGACTAAGCCACTACCTAAAGACTATACATGGGCTGACCCTGGACTCTGACCTCATAGGTAGCAATAAATATCCTAGTAAGAGCACCAGTGGAAGGGGAAGCCCTGGGTCCTGCTAAGACTGAACCCCCAGTGAACTAGACTGTTGGGGGGTGGGCGGCAATGGGGGGAGGGTTGGGAGGGGAACACCCATAAGGAAGGGGAGGGGGGAGGGGGATATTTGCCCGGAAACCAAATAATTATTATTAAGTATTAAATAAAGAAAAAAAAAGAAGATAAGAAATAGGGCCAGTTCTCCTAAACTTATGCCGTCTGGGACAGCTTACCTGCAACCCAACACCCAGGGCCAGCTCTACTGTGTTTCCCCGGCAAGGTGTGGGGCCTGCTCTCCCAAGTGCTGAAGCATATGAGGGACAGGACCAGCTCTCCCACTCTGATGACCTTGGAGCCAACTCTCCTGCCCGTTGTAAATGGCGGAGGACAGGGAGGGAGCATCTCTCTATGGGGCTCTGGAGCCAGGAGTCTCTCCACAGTGATCTCTCCCCTGGCTAGGTTTGTGGATTCGAGAAAGGGGGAGAGAACTCAGGGATGGGGGACTGCTTCTGCAACCTCAGCTCCCGGTCCTTTCTGCCACTGCCACTTAAGTTGCTCTGGCAGGCTGACCCAGCAGGAGACTGACTAGCCAGCAAGGGTGCAGGGGAGCTTCTGGCAGCAATTTCGGAGAGACCAGATCTCCTCCCCAAGCGGCGGTTGTTAGAGCTCTTATGACAGAAGCTCTCAGACGGTGGAATAATTCTTGCACACCTTTAATTCTGAACACAACACTTAAATACAGTTTTTTGGATGCGTCAGTGTCTGACAGCAGGTACTTCTATTGGTTTGGCGGTTTGGCTTGAGAGTTGGGGAAGACCTCATCTACATATTCGGGGGCGTGGTCCTGTTTCTAAGACTGATCTGTCTTGAGCCTTCGACCTGTGGTCACGTCCTCACCAGTGGAGGAGGAGTTTGGGGCATTGCTCTAAGTAACTGGGCTGTCTCAAACCTCTCTACAGGGGTTTATGGGGGGGCTGCAGCTAGTGTGGCCCTGATCTAGGAGTCTGGGCATGGGCCTGCCATCCCTATTAGGGTTTCCGGGGATTCGACCTGTCTTGACCAGGAATCAGGGCACCTTTCACAGCCTGCCACCCCGCAACTCCCCCTTTTATTTTTTTAAGGGGAGGTGTCATTTGTAGTGAAATTTTTGCACAGGATTGGAGTATCAAAAGAAAACACTAAACAGGCCGGAGAGGTAGCACAACTAAGCTAGAGTGGTAACAAGAGATGAGGATGGGGGTTGAGAGGACAAAGGATCATTGAACCAAGTAATTGTTCCATTGGTTGTACAGTTTGAGGGTATTAACATTGGTATTAGACAACATTAGATTAATCTAGCTAGACATCATGTTTTCCTCGCTATCATGTAAGTTTCCCCAAGTTCAGTAGCCATTTGGCTTTGTCAAGAGAGTTCATCTGTAACTGGAAGGTCTCAAGTCTGTGGGTCTCGGCTGTCCTCTGTAGATCTCAGCGTGTGTCTCGGGAGTCTTCAGTCAGATGAGGTGTCTGGAGGAAGACATCTCTGTTGTCCCAGGCAGGTCCAAGGAGATGGCGTTCAGTCTCGGCTGGATCTGTGGGAGCAGCATTGTAGATAAACCTGTAAAGTGATCACAACAGAAGAGAAGAACACCAGCAGGGGGATGTCTGCATTGGATGGGTAGTGTGGGTTAAGCCTGTGATGGTTTGCTTGGGAGCATGGGAGCACATCATGGTCTGTTATGATCCTAGAAATGCAAGGGTGTTTGAGGAGTGTAGTCATGGAAGGCATCCTTATCTCTGCTTTAAATGACTGAGGAAGAAAATACCATGTTGGTTATGTATCGGGGATAGGCAGTAACAGTTTGTCTGTGAAAAAAAAAAAAACTGGTTGTTAATTAAGGATTAAATAATGGTTGTCAGTATAGTTGGTTTGACCTGTGGGAGTAGATTAGATGACTTTTAAACCTTAAAGGAAACTTGGAAATTTTTTTGTATATAAATCAAGAATGCTAGGGAGAAAATAAACATTTAGATAAAGAGACATGAAAATCTTGGGTTGAGAAGCATGAACGTTGTCTTAGGTGTTCCTGTTAGAGAGAACAAGCATTTAAGCAAAGCCTGAAAACTTTCCCATTTTCTTAGGCGGGCCTAAGATATAGTGGGGGCGGGGCCTGCTGATCTCTGTGTTTCCCCGCGCCCCCCCCCCCAGTTTGTTTTTTCTTGGCCGGTAAATCCTAAATGTAGATTGGAAGGAGATGAAAAGGCCACCTTTGAAGAAAAGTTCAAAGGAAGAATAGAGTCTTGATAGCACAGTTAGTACCAGAGTGAGAAGAAGTTGTTGGGTTAATGGGTAGGGGGGTCCCCGAGTCTGCTCCACTGCAGGGCATGGCCACTGGGGAGGCAGGACAAGGCAAGTTTGACCTGTTTACCCCATGCAACCACCAGGTGGGTGTTGGGCTGTGGGAAGCCGCAGAAACACCACTCTGGGGGTGAGGAAGCACAGTCTTGAGGCACGGGGATGGACAGCCAGAGCAGGCTCAGGGGTGCCGGAGCCTGCAAGGAGACCCGGGGCTGTCTGGTTCCCAGGCTCTTGGACACCCCAGCACTGCTGGATGCCGAGGAAAAGTTGCGAACGGAGTGGAGCCCATGGACAGGATTGCCTGGGGCCAAGAGAAGGGGGGAACTCCGGCTGGTCCTGTGGTGGGAATCCTTGGCTTGTCCGTGGTTGGTTGTAGGCTTGGGATTAATGGTGGCCGTAGCTGGGAACATAGGGAGGCCTCCCATGGGAGATTAGTCCCCGGCTCTGTACTCGAAGGACTTCCCAACAGCTCCGGATGGTGGTGGGACTTCTCGGGCCAGGCAGGGAGGAATGTCTGGGAAGAAAGACTAATTGGCTAAGCTTCTAGGCCTTTAAGTATCTCATTATAATGAAGATCTGACTATTGTTAATAGGGGAACACTGGCAAGGATGGCTGGGATGTGTGGTAACCTTATTTGTGGGGACTCACAGACTCACATGGTTTTGTTACCCTTAAATCTTGTAGCAACAGCTCTTAATTCTACCAGCTGTGTGGGGGCTCTAAGCTTCCCCCTTGATAGAGGCCACTGTGGGACCCAGATGGCTTCGTTGGAGAGCCAACCAAGGCAGGGAGTATTAAACCTAACAGTGGCCCTTAGAATTGGGGGTGATTTGGAGGAGGGTTTTTAGGGTCTCCTTGGATATTGTTTTCTTTATAGTAATATCTTCTGTCCTAATGTGGTCTCTTTCTGGTTGCGTGGTAAGAATTACCTCCAAGGCTTGTAAGAGATCTCTCCCTAGTTGGATTGGGGGACATGGAGTAATGGGAAAGGCAGGTGGAAGCTCCTTTGTTTTTTAATGGAGTCCTTGGGTGGAAGAGGGAGGGGCAGGAGGGACAGACGGTTTGTTTAGTGTCTCCTCTGAAGCGTGGGGGTGGGGGTCCCACATTTGCTCTGCCAAAGGGCATGGGGGCTTGGGGACACAGGATGTGAGAAGTTTGACCACACTTACCCCAAACTGCTGCAGGACACTGCTCCGGGAGTGGGGAAGCAGGATCTGGGGGAATTTTTTATGTGGTGGTGAATTGTTCTTTATAGAAAAGAGGAGAAATGCTTTGTCCAATGGGAACGTTCCCTTGGCCTATCAGCATTGGGGGATTCCATAGAGGGCCAAAAACGCTAAGCCTTCCCATGCATTATGGCGCTGGGCAGAGGTCATCTCAGGTGTGGTCTGTGCACCCCCACCCCCACCCCCAGGCTTGTGCTATTCATCTCAGGCTTGTTTGTTTGTTTGTTTGTTTGTTTGTTTCTTTTTCCCCCAGGAATGTTAGGCTACTAATCATTATGATGTTCATAGGTTAGAACACTGAAAGTAGACATAGCCTCTCTCCTCTCTGCCACCTACTGACACACATGTGACACAGCAGTCACACTTGCAATGCCTTTGGGACGGTTATTAAACATTTTTTAAATGGTTTCATTTGTATTTTCCAATTTGGTAAATATAATGACTTTTGAGTATTTTCACCCCAGATTACCCCACCCCCATCCCCACTTGAACCACTTTTCCCCAACTGGTCCTTCTTCTGCTTCCTTATCTATTTTTGAGAGCAGAGACCTGAGAAATGGCTCAGCAGTTAAGAGCAGGCGCTATTCTTCCAGAGGGGTCAGTAATGGGCGTCTTCCCTTTTGCGTGTCATGTTAGTGGAGATCGGCCTAATTTGTTGAACTTTGTGGAAAGCTACCTTTGTTCTACAGATTTTCTCAGTTGACTTTCTACTACAAGTATCTCCTTCTGTAAACTCAACTGGGCTCTGTTGATGTTGCCTTTTCTCCCCGTGAATTGTAGATTACTGATCTGAGGCTTTTCTTTCCAGAGGTCAGCATCTAATGTTGTAACTTTACATTGTAGCACTGCTGTGTTTATGTCCCACAAAAGTAGATTTTATATTTGCCGTGGAGATTTTTCCCTCCAATACATAGTATACTTGGAAGTGTACTGTTTACTTGCCAAGAGTTCGGAAATTGTACTCTGTCTTTTTTTCTTTTCTATCTATTATTCCTTCCTTGTTGAATTCCGATGTGCTCAAGGAACAAAGCTTGCCATGGACTACCATCTTGTGTGCCAAGACCTCAAGAATTTTTTCCCCAGGGGCATAGATGCGAAAAAGGGTCATCTCCTCACTTACCGACAAGGTTTGAACATTTTTACAGATATCCACCATGCCAACTCATCATGCTAACATCATGATAATGGGCTTTTGGCAGAATAAAATTTGCAAAGCATGCATAGAAAGAGCTAGAACTTTCAAAAACTATTTACACCGTTTATACTCCTTGTATTGGTGAATATGCAAAGATTAAGTGTGTAGCTTAGCAAATCATAGCAAATAATTCTGGATTCCACATACAATCATAGATAAGAAGCTTCATCCATATGGCTCAGTTAAGGAGAAGACTGAGGACAAGGTTAAACAGACTCTATTTTGAGATGAGAGGAAGAGCTTCAGAACTTCACAAGGTATTGATAAGATACCTGAAAAGTATGGAAATCCACACAGGCAGTACACACAAAAGAAGACTGGACACAGTTCCAGGCATACAGGATAAGGAAAATTTTGAAAAAAATTTCCTCTAAAAAGGAAGCCAGGCAGCCCTGGTGGAAAGAGACTGGCAATCCTATCTTCATGACAAGCCTACAGCCCTAACAGGCTTTAAACCCAGTTGCAGGTTTTGGTGAGAGAATGATTCCTCTGTTGTGTTAGCAGTGGAAAGGGATACCACATCATCAAGCTGAATGAAAGAAGGAAGGAGCCAGGTGCTATCTTGAGAGAGAACATTGTGTTTGAAACTGAGTTAACTTGTGGGTCTGAGAAAGGGAACAGGCACAATGCAGGAAGCTACCGAGGCTCAATACCAGCATAAACCGTTGGAAAGGAAAGAGCCCGCAAAGTTCAACTAGCCCTCCCTCCTAGCATTATCAGTCTACTCTGTCCAATAGGCACTGTCCCGGACAGAGCCTGCTCCAGCATCGTTCCCCTTTTCTTGCTCCTGTTCTCCCATTACTTCATTACGTTTTAGAATATTTTCCAGGACCGTAGTTAATTCTATGCGTTGTTCAGTCCTTTTTATACATTCATCTAATTTATCACACTTTTTTTCATTATTAGACCATCTTTTTTTCTTTGCTTTCTTTGATTTTTTTTCTTGACACTTGTGTTTGCTCCTACCTCCCTCTTTGCTATGATTTTAGTAGTGTTATTGGGGAGTGTGGTCATTTTCTTTAAAATTCATGTTTTTTTTATTTTGTGGTTTCCTTTTTATATTGATCAAATCTGAGGTTGGACTTACAATTGAGATTCTTATTATTGAAATTTTTTCCTTTTTCCTTCTTTTAAAAAATGTATTGGCTGGTCAGGTGGGCACTCCCGAGGCTGCAGAGCGGAAGAGACCACCAACACTGCTCACCCCTGCCCACATCCCTGGCCCAAGAGGAAACTGTATAAGGCCTCTGGGCTCCCGTGGGGGAGGGCCCAGGAGCGGCAGGACCCCTGCCTGAGTCACCACCTGAACCTGAAGGAAACAGACCGGATAAACAGTTCTCTGCACCCAAATCCCGTGGGAGGGAGAGCTGAACCTTCAGAGAGGCAGACAAGCCTGGGAAACCAGAAGAGACTGCTCTCTGTACATACATCTCGGACGCCAGAGGAAAAAGCCAAAGACCATCTGGAACCCTGGTGCACTGAAGCTCCCGGAAGGGGCGGCACAGATCTTGCTGGTTGCTGCCGCTGCAGAGAGCCCGTGGGTAGCACCCCACGAGCAAACTTGAGCCTTAGGACCACAGGTAAGACCAACTTTTCTGCTGCAAGAAAGCTGCCTGGTGAACTCAAGACACAGGCCCACAGGAACAGCTGAAGACCTGTAGAGAGGAAAAACCACACGCCGGAAAGCAGAACACTCTGTCCCCATAACTGACTGAAAGAGAGGAAAACAGGTCTACAGCACTCCTGACACACAGGCTTATAGGACAGTCTAGCCACTGTCAGAAATAGCAGAACAAAGTAACACTAGAGATAATCTGATGGCGAGAGGCAAGCGCAGGAACCTAAGCAACAGAAACGAAGACTACATGGCACCATCAGAGCCCAATTCTCCCATCAAAACAAACATGGAATATCCAAACACACCAGAAAAGCAAGATCTAGTTCCAAAATCATTTTTGATCATGATGCTGGAGGACTTCAAGAAAGATGTGAAGAACTCCCTTATAGAACAAGTAGAAGCCTACAGAGAGGAATCGCAAAAATGCCTGAAAGAATCGCAAAAATCCCTGAAAGAATTCCAGGAAAACATAAATAAACAAGTAGAAGCCCATAGAGAGGAGACACAAAAATCCCTGAAAGAATTCCAGGAAAACATAAATAAACAAGTAGAAGCCCATAGGGAGGAGACACAAAAATCCCTGAAAGAATTCCAGGAAAACACAATCAAACAGTTGAAGGAATTAAAAATGGAAATAGAAGCAATCAAGAAAGAACACATGGAAACAACCCTGGATATAGAAAACCGAAAGAAGAGACAAGGAGCTGTAGATACAAGCTTCACCAACAGAATACAAGAGATGGAAGAGAGAATCTCAGGAGCAGAAGATTCCATAGAAATCATTGACTCAACTGTCAAAGATAATGTAAAGCGGAAAAAGCTACTGGTCCAAAACATACAGGAAATCCAGGACTCAATGAGAAGATCAAACCTAAGGATAATAGGTATAGAAGAGAGTGAAGACTCCCAGCTCAAAGGACCAGTAAATATCTTCAACAAAATCATAGAAGAAAACTTCCCTAACCTAAAAAAAGAGATACCCATAGACATACAAGAAGCCTACAGAACTCCAAATAGATTGGACCAGAAAAGAAACACCTCCCGTCACATAATTGTCAAAACACCAAACGCACAAAATAAAGAAAGAATATTAAAAGCAGTAAGGGAAAAAGGTCAAGTAACATATAAAGGCAGACCTATCAGAATCACACCAGACTTCTCGCCAGAAACTATGAAGGCCAGAAGATCCTGGACTGATGTTATACAGACCCTAAGAGAACACAAATGCCAGCCCAGGTTACTGTATCCAGCAAAACTCTCAATTAACATTGATGGAGAAACCAAGATATTCCATGACAAAACCAAATTTACACAATATCTTTCCACAAATCCAGCACTATAAAGGATAATAAATGGTAAAGCCCAACATAAGGAGGCAAGCTATACCCTAGAAGAAGCAAGAAACTAATCGTCTTGGCAACAAAACAAAGAGAATGAAAGCACACAAACATAACCTCACATCCAAATATGAATATAAAGGGAAACAATAATCACTATTCCTTAATATCTCTCAATATCAATGGCCTCAACTCCCCAATAAAAAGACATAGATTAACAAACTGGATACACAACGAGGACCCTGCATTCTGCTGCCTACAGGAAACACACCTCAGAGACAAAGACAGACACTACCTCAGAGTGAAAGGCTGGAAAACAACTTTCCAAGCAAATGGTCAGAAGAAGCAAGCTGGAGTAGCCATTCTAATATCAAATAAAATCAATTTCCAACTAAAAGTCATCAAAAAAGATAAGGAAGGACACTTCATATTCATCAAAGGAAAAATCCACCAAGATGAACTCTCAATCCTAAATATCTATGCCCCAAATACAAGGGCACCTACATACGTAAAAGAAACCTTACTAAAGCTCAAAGCACACATTGCACCTCACACAATAATAGTGGGAGATTTCAACACACCACTCTCATCAATGGACAGATCATGGAAACAGAAATTAAACAGTGATGTCGACAGACTAAGAGAAGTCATGAGCCAAATGGACTTGACGGATATTTATAGAACATTCTATCCTAAAGCAAAAGGATATACCTTCTTCTCAGCTCCTCATGGTACTTTCTCCAAAATTGACCATATAATTGGTCAAAAAAACGGGCCTCAACAGGTACAGAAAGATAGAAATAATCCCATGCGTGCTATCGGACCACCACGGCCTAAAACTGGTCTTCAATAACAATAAGGGAAGAATGCCCACATATACGTGGAAATTGAACAATGCTCTACTCAATGATAACCTGGTCAAGGAAGAAATAAAGAAAGAAATTAAAAACTTTTTAGAATTTAATGAAAATGAAGATACAACATACCCAAACTTATGGGACACAATGAAAGCTGTGCTAAGAGGAAAACTCATAGCGCTGAGTGCCTGCAGAAAGAAACAGGATAGAGCATATGTCAGCAGCTTGACAGCACACCTAAAAGCTCTAGAACAAAAAGAAGCAAATACACCCAGGAGGAGTAGAAGGCAGGAAATAATCAAACTCAGAGCTGAAATCAACCAAGTAGAAACAAAAAGGACCATAGAAAGAATCAACAGAACCAAAAGTTGGTTCTTTGAGAAAATCAACAAGATAGATAAACCCTTAGCCAGACTAACGAGAGGACACAGAGAGTGCGTCCAAATTAACAAAATTAGAAATGAAAAGGGAGACAAAACTACAGATTCAGAGGAAATTCAAAAAATCATCAGATCTTACTATAAAAACCTATATTCAACAAAACTTGAAAATCTTCAGGAAATGGACAATTTCCTAGACAGATACCAGGTATCGAAGTTAAATCAGGAACAGATAAACCAGTTAAACAACCCCATAACTCCTAAGGAAATAGAAGCAGTCATTAAAGGTCTCCCAACCAAAAAGAGCCCAGGTCCAGACGGGTTTAGTGCAGAATTCTATCAAACCTTCATAGAAGACCTCATACCAATATTATCCAAACTATTCCACAAAATTGAAACAGATGGAGCCCTACCGAATTCCTTCTACGAAGCCACAATTACTCTTATACCTAAACCACACAAAGACACAACAAAGAAAGAGAACTTCAGACCAATTTCCTTTATGAATATCGATGCAAAAATACTCAATAAAATTCTGGCAAACCGAATTCAAGAGCACATCAAAACAATCATCCACCATGATCAAGTAGGCTTCATCCCAGGCATGCAGGGATGGTTTAATATACGGAAAACCATCAACGTGATCCATTATATAAACAAACTGAAAGAACAGAACCACATGATCATTTCATTAGATGCTGAGAAAGCATTTGACAAAATTCAACACCCCTTCATGATAAAAGTCCTGGAAAGAATAGGAATTCAAGGCCCATACCTAAACATAGTAAAAGCCATATACAGCAAACCAGTTGGTAACATTAAACTAAATGGAGAGAAACTTGAAGCAATCCCACTAAAATCAGGGACTAGACAAGGCTGCCCACTCTCTCCCTACTTATTCAATATAGTTCTTGAAGTTCTAGCCAGAGCAATCAGACAACAAAAGGAGATCAAGGGGATACAGATCGGAAAAGAAGAGGTCAAAATATCACTATTTGCAGATGACATGATAGTATATTTAAGTGATCCCAAAAGTTCCACCAGAGAACTACTAAAGCTGATAAACAACTTCAGCAAAGTGGCTGGGTATAAAATTAACTCAAATAAATCAGTTGCCTTCCTCTATACAAAAGAGAAACAAGCCGAGAAAGAAATTAGGGAAACGACACCCTTCATAATAGACCCAAATAATATAAAGTACCTCGGTGTGACTTTAACCAAGCAAGTAAAAGATCTGTACAATAAGAACTTCAAGACAGTGAGGAAAGAAATTGAAGAAGACCTCAGAAGATGGAAAGATCTCCCATGCTCATGGATTGGCAGGATTAATTTAGTAAAAATGGCCATTTTACCAAAAGCAATCTACAGATTCAATGCAATCCCCATCAAAATGCCAATCCAATTCTTCAAAGAGTTAGACAGAACAATTTGCAAATTCATCTGGAATAACAAAAAACCCAGGATAGCTAAAGCTATCCTCAACAATAAAAGGACTTCAGGGGGAATCACTATCCCTGAACTCAAGCAGTATTACAGAGCAATAGTGATAAAAACTGCATGGTATTGGTACAGAGACAGACAGATAGACCAATGGAATAGAATTGAAGACCCAGAAATGAACCCACACACCTATGGTCACTTGATTTTTGACAAAGGAGCCAAAACCATCCAATGGAAAAAAGATAGCATTTTCAGCAAATGCTGCTGGTTCAACTGGAGGGCAACATGTAGAAGAATGCAGATCGATTCATGCTTATCACCCTGTACAAAGCTTAAGTCCAAGTGGATCAAGGACCTCCACATCAAACCAGACACACTCAAACTAATTGAAGAAAAACTAGGGAAGCATCTGGAACACATGGGCACTGGAAAAAATTTCCTGAACAAAACACCAATGGCTTATGCTCTAAGATCAAGAATCGACAAATGGGATCTCATAAAACTGCAAAGCTTCTGTAAGGCAAAGGACACTGTGGTTAGGACAAAACGGCAACCAACAGATTGGGAAAATATCTTTACTAATCCTACAACAGATAGAGGCCTTATATCCAAAATATACAAAGAACTCAAGAAGTTAGACCACAGGGAGACAAATAACCCTATTAAAAAATGGGGTTCAGAGCTAAACAAACAATTCACAGCTGAGGAATGCCGAATGGCTGAGAAACACCTAAAGAAATGTTCAACATCTTTAGTCATAAGGGAAATGCAAATCAAAACAACCCTGAGATTTCACCTCACACCAGTGAGAATGGCTAAGATCAAAAACTCAGGTGACAGCAGATGCTGGCGAGGATGTGGAGAAAGAGGAACACTCCTCCATTGTTGGTGGGATTGCAGACTGGTACAACCGTTCTGGAAATCAGTCTGGAGGTTCCTCAGAAAATTCGACATTGAACTGCCTGAGGATCCAGCTATACCTCTCTTGGGCATATACCCAAAAGATGCCTCAACATATAAAAGAGACACGTGCTCCACTATGTTCATCGCAGCCTTATTTATAATAGCCAGAAGCTGGAAAGAACCCAGATGCCCTTCAACAGAGGAATGGATACAGAAAATGTGGTACATCTACACAATGGAATATTACTCAGCTATCAAAAACAACGAGTTTATGAAATTCGTAGGCAAATGGTTGGAACTGGAAAATATCATCCTGAGTGAGCTAACCCAATCACAGAAAGACATACATGGTATGCACTCATTGATAAGTGGCTATTAGCCCAAATGCTTGAATTACCCTAGATCTCTAGAACAAACGAAACTCAAGACGGATGATCAAAATGTGAATGCTTCACTCCTTCTTTAAATGAGGAAAAAGAATACCCTTGGCTGGGAAGGGAGAGGCAAAGATTAAAACAGAGACTGAAGGAACACCCATTCAGAGCCTGCCCCACAGGTGGCCCATACATATACAGCCACCCAATTGGACAAGATGGATGAAGCAAAGAAGTGCAGACTGACAGGAGCCGGATGTAGATCGCTCCTGAGAGACACAGCCAGAATACAGCAAATACAGAGGCAAATGCCAGCAGCAAACCACTGAACTGAGAATAGGTCCCCCGTTGAAGGAATCAGAGAAAGAACTGGAAGAGCTTGAAGGGCCTCGAGACCCCAAAAGTACAACAATGTCAAGCAACCAGAGCTTCCAGGGACTAAGCCACTACCTAAAGACTATACATGGACTGACCCTGGACTCTGACCCCATAGGTAGCAATGAATATCCTAGTAAGAGCACCAGTGGAAGGGGAAGCCCTGGGTCCTGCTAAGACTGAACCCCCAGTGAACTAGACTATGGGAGGAGGGCGGCAATGGGGGGAGGGTTGGGAGGGGGGCACCCATAAGGAAGGGGAGGGGGAGGGGGATGTTTGCCCGGAAACCGGGAAAGGGAATAACACTTGAAATGTATATAAGAAATACTCAAGTTAATAAAAAAAATAATAATAAAAAATGTTTTGGCTAATTACCTTCATCTGTTTTATATATCTTGTACAGCTTGATGGTACTCTTAGAATTGTTTGTCTGCTTTTCATTGAGTAGACCTAGAGAATGAGACCTCAAAAGGAAGGTGCTCAATAAGAAGACATCCCACTCCCACCTCCCACCAAAAAAAAAAATAGATTAAAGAGATAGCCAAATAAGCAAGTGTACAGATTATTTACTAGAAACACATGAAGTATGAAAACCGAAGGGAGTATAGCTACTCCAAAGGATGTAAGTCTTCAACCATTGAGTAGAGAGATACTCAAAGAGATAAAGTGCCAGAAAGCAATTTGTAAAATGTTAACAGTAAAAATGATCACAAATGGATTCCCTCTGGAACCTGGGGCGGGGAGCAGATTCATAACGAAAGAAGTCCTAAAAATGAATGAGAAAGTTGACATTTGGATGGAAAAGTCACCCAGCATGGAAGAAAACTCAACAAGGAAGTTTCAAAAAATAGAAAAATCACCAAATAGAAATGCTAGCTATAAAAAACTCAGTGAGCCAATGCAAGACCCAGTGAAAATCACTACAGATCTAATCAAGCAGAAGAAAGACTACCAGTGAAGGAGGCAAAGTGAAGGAAATGCTACACTCAAACTCTAAAGGAAAAAAATGGTCACTGACCGTGTGCCCAGAGAAGCCTGTTTTCTTCCTCAGCAATCCCAGGGTGCATTGCTGCTGTCTTGTCAGGTGTCCCATCTGTTATGGCTTAATGGATTGGACCCTGGCTCCAGTTTCCATTAAAGTCTTTGAGGGCCTACCTTTTCCTCACGCTCACTGTTTCCTAGCTGAACGTAGAACACCACTGTGAAGACATCTTAAGCCTCTGCTGCTTCTCCAGGATGCGCAGGACTTCACTGCTTCATGGTAGCCCCGCAAAGAGAACAGTCATCATCAGAAATGTTCTGGATTTCTAATCAATAAGGGAACACTAAAGTTATTCGATCAAGTTATTTATATTTGTTCACCATACTTGTCTCACATATACATCAAAAACTCAAGTAAAACTTAAGGATCCTTAGAATACTGGGTAGCAGGGTGAGGGATGAGCCTCTACGTTTCCTCTTTTTGTGTAGATTAGTATTGAAATCGCACTTGCTTCAGGACAGAGATATAGACTGAGGAGTGTCTGGGTAGGTAATTCCATCATCAGAAATACATAACCTTGAATGGTGTGGGCCAATGATCAACATGGGCTCTTGATGCATTGAAGATATGGTGAATTAGTTCTTGGCTAAATTCCATTTAATTTTACAGGAAACTTCGTTTAGATAAAGGTATTATTGCAAACTAATAGAATAGCAAATGCATATGAACAAGAATTGCACGATACACCTAACTGTACTGCTTTCCTCTTATGTGGTTAGCATCACCATGAACATGTGTGATGTGGTGTGTTAAGATGTCACTAAATCCTAGGGATTGTCAGTACCATTATAATCCTCTGGGCCCACCATTGCATATGTCACCTCTCACTGGCCAGAACAACATAATGTAGTACATAACTATAGCTGACTGAGTCTTAAAGTTGGAAACCACAATCTTCATTTGCACAAAATTTGGAGCAACAGGAAACCTGGATTTATCCAAAAAGGCTGCTACAGATAAACTTGTTGGCTTTTATCAGCCTGTTTCCCTTTGAGCTTCCTCTCACCTGCATTTTTGTCTTGGTTTGCTGTGTGTGTGTGTGTGTGTGTGTGTGTGTGTGTGTGTGTGTGTGTGTGTGTGTGTGTGCTGATTGTAGAATCCTCTTCCCTCAGCTAGAGTTCATAAATACACACACACACACACACACACACACATACACACAGAGAGAGAGAGAGAGAGAGAGACAGAGAGAGAGAGAGAGAGAGAGAGACTGAGAAAGACAGAGACGGGTGAGGTGGGGAGGGAGGAAAGGAGGGACAGAGGAGTGGGACTGGACTGATAACTCATCAGTTAAAGCACTTGTACTTGCAGAGAACCCAGATTTGGTTCTCAGGAACCACATGCTGGGTTAAATTGTCCATAACTCCCAATACCCTCTCCCAGCTTCTTGAGGCACCGCACACATGTGGTGCCCAGACATATATGCAAACAAAACAATTCATACACATAAAATAAGTAAGTCTTTATTAAAAGAATTTACATCCACTTGTATTATTATGTGTTGGGGGCACACATGTACCACACATGTGGCGTTCACCAAACAACTTGTTGGGGTATGCTCTTGCCCTACACCACATGAGTCCTGGAGATAAACCTCAGAGCATCAGGCTTAGCAGCAAGCTGAGCCGTCTCTCCTGTCCAAGAGCCAAGACCTAATAAGGAGGACCGTCTTCCTCATTCCCCACTCCCCAATCACCTAAGCTCACCTCGTGTGGAGTTCTCACACATTTCCCAATGCTTGACTTGCCAAGATGCCTCGCACGGATGCTGGAACATCACTGTGATGGTCCCCGTAATCTCATACATATTAAACCCCAAATTATTAGCCCTAAAGTCCCCTAGGCAATAGGAAGGCAAACACGACACAACAGGAATTGTTTCTTCTGTCTAGTAATGGCGGTATATCTGGACATTTTAGAACAGATAAAAGTGAAATCTCATCTCACATAAGTCTACATTGCCAAACATCAGAAAATGAATAATGAATGGTTTGAGTCTTTGTGAAGAAAAAGAGGAAGAAGAGTCATTGGGTGAAATGTCTCATGTATAAAGGAATGCAGCAGGGAGGGGGAAGGAGGGAGGGTGGATGTGGTGGGGAGGGGGCCAACATTGGGTTGTAGTAAAATTAGAGAATCATTTTGTTTTCTACATGGTAACGTTCAGTGATGTGTGATTATATTAAATTGAGAAAACCACAGCATATGTTATAAAAGAAACCCGAGACAGAGAGAGAGAGAGAGAGAGAGAGAGAGAGAGAGAGAGAGAGAGAGAGCAGATTTTAAAAGGTTCTTACAGTTCCAGAGATGTTGTTGGTTAACTAGAAGGCAGACCTTTTTAGAAGGTAATGATTTTTAATGGTTTGGAGCCAGACACAGGGACTCATGTCCATAAGTCTAGCACCCAGGAGGCTAATGAAGAAGGATTGCAGCAAATTTGACGCTACTGTGCATTGGAGAGTGAATTTGGGACCTGGGATAATAGTTAAAGTCTGTGCTTCTCTCACACCACCAAACCTTACCATAATTATACGTGCTATGTATGCATCATGCAAATCCTTACAGCGTAAGTTACTATGTAAAAAACAATGTGACTGTGAATCTTTAGTGACTAACAATGTAAAGATAAAGTAATTGCAAGAAATCTTGAACTATATTTATAGTTCCTGAGATAAAAAGCTGGTAATTATGCTATATCTGCTTAGACTCAGGATGCTGTGACTAAGAACACTGGAAGAAAAAATAATAACTAACATATTTAACTGAGAAAAATACTGCTAAAACTAAATTTAAAAAATCAATAGGAATATTTGCCTTTTAGAAGAAAAGAGTATGTTTTCCAACTTTTGTTTCTTAAAGTGAGAGAGGAAAGAAGGAAGAAAATGAACTTACCTGTAAAGTTACTCTGCAGTCATAATTTCCAGCTTCATTTTGCTGGGGTACATTTGAGAAATGGATTCTACAAGGCACTGTGAACCTGGTCCAACCCGCATTTAGGAGGACAAGAAATAATTCCAATCAATGGGACAATGCCAAACAGAACAGGGTCCACTCATTGCCCAAGTGAGTCAGTTTGAACAATAAAAGATAATTATTAGTGTGGTTCATTTAATAATTAGATGTATGAAGTCATATATCCATATTGACACAGATGCAAAAAATGAATTAACACGATAAAGTGAATAGCCTGTATTAATTTTGAATCTTTTATTCAAAAGTGTTATTTTAATTTACCGCCAGTAAGAAATACAGACTTTATAGTATTTTCTGCTCAAAGACAGAAGCCAACAAAATAATCCTTTAAGCTCTAATAAAGAAATGAAGAATCACCAAATTAAAGTCAGGTGTGTTTTCAAATATCCATGAATAATTTATGATCAAGAAGATGAGAAAACTGCAAGATATCATTAAACTCAAAAGTCTCTATAACAAGTTTTGGTATTAAGTCTGTAATTGTGTGTATTGAAATTTTATCAAGTAAAAAGAGTATTTCAATATAACGTAAATCTTCAGAGTTAAAATAAAAAATAAAAGAATTCAAGTGATCAGCCCAGATGGTGGCAGGGACCCACTCTATGAGGGACAGAACCAAGTCGTGCGCACAAGTTTCATCCTCAGACTTGCTTCAGTCCTACAAAATGTAGACAGCCTCTGAAATTCAAAGTTGATCGCAGGGAAATGGAAATAATTCTATGCGCACTTCATAGATATGGAAACAAGTCAGTCTTCTATCCCTAGGCATAAAATTCAAGTTTCAGAAGAATATAAAAAGCATAATGTTTGTCATTAAGTAGATAGAGAAATAAGTGATGTGTTTTCAAGTTTGACTCGAATCTTTGCGTTGGAATTTTTTGTAACATATGCATTCGTTTATGTTTTAACGTTTGGGTTTTTTTTTTTTTTAAGTCAAAAAGTTTTCGATCTTAATAAGCGTTTGTAAAGGGAGCGCGGGGGGATGGGGAGGGAACAACACCAAGGGTTCCCATACACTACTACTTCCACCCTCGCCATTCGGAAATCCGGCTGGCTGTAACCTGAGCTCACTGAGGCTGCCCAGCTCCCTGATCAGCCTGTGTTTAGGACTGCGCGTGCGCGAGCGTGGCGGTGGCCCGTTTCCCCACCCCCACACGCGGGCCCTCAGCGTCGTTATGACATCTGTGGAGTTTCAAAACCTTTTTTAAAAACTGTCTCCCAACGGTTACGCGACGACCCTGAGACACGCTAGCCTGCACAGAATGGGGCGGGGTGCTCCTCGGTGGCGTCTGGGGACCCCAGGGCCTTAGCCACTAGTCCCCCGGGCGGGCTGCAGCCACCGGGCGGGTCCGAAGGCGCCGCCGCTCGACTTCCGGAACCAGGAGCAGGAAGGAAAAGCCTGGAGGGGCTCCTACGCTGACCAGCGTCCGGGGAGCTGTAGATTCCGTATCTGTTGTCACACCTGATAAACACACTGATGTCCGCAGATCCTGAAGCCTGGATCTAAGGAACAGATGTGTACACTTTCAGGAGCGGCCAGGACCAGCGCTGCCTCCTTTACATTCCTAGGTCGCACCTGCCCTGTTACCTTCAAATGTTGGCTTTTGTCTTTGGAGATCACAAAGCCTTATTACACCTGGTCAGATTTAAAGTTAAAGTTCCGTGGATTTGACATTTACGGATAGTACGACGTGCTTTTATATCTTTAACTTCAAAACGAAAGTGCCAGAAAACACGATTTAAACTTTTATCTTAACAATAAAATGAATTTATTTAGCCCCAGTAGATTATTTTAACCTAGTGCTGTGTTTCTTATATGGTATAAGCCCCCGAATACCAGAGTTTTATTTCTATGAGTTTCATAGTTAAATGCTGTCTACTATATAGCTTGAGCAAAGGAGAATTTGGAGTTTGATTCTTCCTCGAAAACCTAAGGCTTGGTGTGCTTTTACTGTCTTTTCCAGGGATGGAAACTGAGGTGGTGGGACAGTAAGAACCCCCAGCCATCTAACCCCAGAGCCATTGTACTTTACCTCTAAAACCAGGCTTTATCCATTTCTGAGATAAAGATTTCATTTCTAATCTCAGTATTTACCAGAAATGCAACGTAGTTGTGAAAATATAATTGTGTTGCATGCACAAATCTCAAGCCCATTGCTTGAGATCGACCACCCATAGACCCAAGGGATTTAACTGCATGTGCACAGGTATTTGAAACTACAGATGGGTTACACCCTGATTAACCCCATCCTAGGTGGAAAATACCAAAATACTGTACACATGTGAACACAAAGTCTGCATTAAAGTTAATTAAAATCACAATAAGAACTTAGGTGTTAAAGGGAAGAAAACTGATAGTGGTAGAACTTTTCGGAGTAAGGTCAGTTTCCATAGTAATGTAATTCAGCTAGTCTCCCAGATTTCCTTGGTTTGACTCCAACCACAGTGTTTTAACTGTACAATATGGCATCCTTATGGACTCAACACACCTCCCCTGAGCTAAGGATGCTCCTCTGTAGCACTGTCGTGGGGTTAACAACCATCTCTGACATTTGCTAGGCAAAGCAGTTAATAAATGCATTTCCACTCATCGGTGTTTGCAGCCTGTGATGGGGTTATCAGGGTATAATCCATCTGCAGTTTTAAATACCCACAAAAGGAAACAAGTAGAGGGCAGTGGGCACGCCATTAAAAGCCTCGAGTAGACAGTTGATGGGCGGAATGAGCTCAGATTTTTGCACACACACCAACTCACCCTTTCACTGATACCTTGCATTTTGGATGAATACTAGACTGGACTTTAGAAGTGAAGTGTTTATGAGGTTGTCTTAAAACTAAATATTACAAAATAATAAATCACATCGTAGTGTATTTTGTGTGATACCCAGAGGTTCAAGGTGACCTATCATATTACTCTTAAAGCTCCTCAAATCCACAGGTCATAGTCCTGAACTGTAATTTTATCTGTGTGATGGCTGAGCAAATTTGCAGAGTAATTTCAGTGCTCTTAAATTTTGTCACGCTCACTGTTTTCCTTTTTCAGTTGGGTTTGATATACATGTACAAAATGGGGGTTCTATTAAAATGTTCCACTGTTTACGTGTTTAACATTTTGTCCCTTAATATATTTGAAACTACTCAACTTTTATTCTCCCTAAATGTTTACTTTCTTAATTTATTACATAAAGCATCGAGGCTGTAACAATTATATACTCTGTGCAAGATGACACTAAACCATATCATCACCATCAAACAGAAACCTGGAGTTTTGTGAACTTTGAGTTTTTTATATAAATGGCTCTCTGTTATCAACTTGCCTTCTCAAAATCTGTGATTCTGAGGTCAGAAGGACACAGCTGCCACATAAACACTGACCACTTATCACCATGTGCACAAAAACACGTTCCTGCGTGGCTAGAAAGTGTAACTCCTAACCACTTTGAGAAACCGTTTTTGAATGAACAGAGCAAGGTTGTTGTTCTTCCCTACTCCCCGGAAGATAGGGCATGAAAAGCAAACACATTATTATAAAACCAAAAACGACGAATGTGTGGTTTGACGGCCAGACCCTGAATTTATGTTCAGTATCTGATGGGGACCAGTGACTCTGGGCATGTCTGTCCTGGCTTTTCTCCTGTTTCTCCATGATTGCTGTTATTTTCAGCTATGGTCATCACAATCACCTTTGTCCCTTTCTTCCTCCTTCCAACTCTGCGTTAAATTCCAGGAACTTGTTTGCTGTGAAGTCTAGAATCTGTCTTGAAGCAAGCTTGCTCTGTGACCTAACTTGCCTGGGAAAGGAAGGGACGGTAGAAGTCAGTGTGTTGTTAAGGAGTCTTAACTTGCTGTTTAAATGAAATACAGTGTCAGATTGCTCCCTTCTGATGGACTTAGGAGGTACGAGTTCTGCCTTCTATCCGAGATTGTATTTGGATCAAAGACATTAAAATTACAGATGTTAATTCTTATGAAGGTTGCATCTAATAACCCTGCCAAGTAGTTCAACAAGTGTCTGCTGTTTGTACTGCAACTCTTGCAGCCAATAGCTGCTGGGACTGATTTAATGCAGCTGGAGACTAGCACGAACAATCATTATAGCCTGAAAAGTGTGCACCAAGTTCACTGTACTTTTGCTTTTCTCTTCAGTCTAAGGACCAATTAATGATCGTCAGAAGGTCCTTGAAATGTTTTTTCATTGTATTATGATTCAAGAATTAGTTGGAAGGAGAGGTGAGCTTTGGGGCAGGCCAGTACTGTTTAACAGGTGAGAGGTTGTTTTGCTAAGGATTCACTTTAGCTGTGAGAGAGCAATCGTTTCATCTGAGACTGCCAGGCTTCATCTGCACGCCCAACCCCACCTGATAAAAAAAAAAAAACAAAACAAAAAAACAAAAAACCAACCTTGCTGAGCAGCAAGACGTGAGAGCACAGTTGTGGCTGGTTTTGAGAATACAAGAAGAAGGGAAATGGGATGAAGGCGGAAACCTTCAGCCATGCTTCCAAACTTCCCTGGGTGTTCCTGGTCATTTCTCTCTAGCGTCTCTTGTGACTGTCCCATCTGAGGGTGTAATGCCTTCGCCTCTCATCCTGTGTCGCTACCTCCCTCGCGAGCTGTCGCCAACGGTGGACTCGAGGTCCTGCAGCAGCCCCTTGGTGGCCTCGAGGAAGGCGGGGAAGTTCCTGGGGGCCACTCCTCCTCGGGCCCCGCGGCTGTCACGCCGGCTGGCCTGGTGCTTCATAGACTGGGGACAGGTATGCCTGCTGCATAGGCTGGGTTCTGGAGGGTTTGGCTCGGTGTACAAAGCCACTTACCACGGTGTTCCTGTGGCCATCAAGCAAGTGAACAAGTGCACCAGGAACCTACGTGCATCCCAGCGGAGTTTCTGGGCTGAACTGAACATTGCAAGGCTGCACCACGACAACATAGTCCGGGTTGTGGCTGCCAGCACGCGCACGCCGGAAGGTTCCAACAGCCTTGGTACCATAATCATGGAGTTTGGGGGCAATGTGACTCTACACCAAGTCATCTACGGTGCCACCCGCTCCCCAGAGCCTCTCAGCTGCAGAGAGCAACTGAGTTTGGGAAAGTGCCTCAAGTATTCCCTAGATATTGTTAACGGCCTGCTTTTTCTCCACTCACAAAGCATTTTGCACTTGGACCTGAAGCCAGCGAACATTTTGATCAGTGAGAAGGACGTTTGTAAGATAAGTGACTTCGGCTGCTCCCAGAAGCTTCAGGATCTGCGGTGCCGGCAGGCGTCCCTTCACCACATCGGGGGCACGTACACGCACCAAGCTCCGGAGCTCCTGAAAGGAGAGATCGCCACGCCCAAAGCCGACATCTACTCTTTTGGCATCACCCTGTGGCAGATGACCACCAGGGAGGTGCCTTACTCCGGCGAGCCTCAGTACGTGCAGTACGCAGTGGTAGCCTACAATCTGCGCCCGTCACTGGCAGGGGCGGTGTTCACCGCCTCCCTGACTGGGAAGACGCTGCAGAACATCGTCCAGAGCTGCTGGGAGGCCCGCGCCCTGCAGAGGCCGGGTGCAGAACTGCTCCAGAAGGACCTGAAGGCTTTCCGAGGGGCACTGGGCTGACTCCATCGAGCCTGTGTGCAGATAAGCTTTTCGTTTCTGTTTATTTTTAAATAAGTAAGGATGGGCTTTTAGGGCATATTTTTAGAAAATAAAGTTACTACAAACTTCAGCCTGAAGTGCCTTTCCTAAGACTAACGAGGGTACAGATATCATGGGCACCACTCACGGTTGTTAAACAACCTGAGCCCTTTGTGTGTCACCTTTCTGGGTCTACTGTATCATTTCCGTAGTAAGGTTTGTTCCTGAATGAAAAGAGAAAGGGGGTGGGAGGAGGGGGCACTACTCCTAGGAATGAAGGAGAAAGTTTATTGCGGATACGAGGGAGACATAGGACATAGTCATAGACATGGACATCTGGCTGAGAAAGCCCAGAGCGGACATGTTCCTGAGCCATGTGAGAAGTAGTAGGAGGAGAAGGGGGAAGGAAGACAGAAGTAGGTACAGCAGCTGGAAGATTCAAAACGGGAGGGGGAGCTAAAATGGATTATATAAGAAAGGACAGCTGGGGGAAGGGCAGCCCAGTCCCTGGGTTGGAGAAGTTTAGGGCAGAGGGTGGGGCGTGCCAGTCTGGAGCACTCTGTAGTAGACAGGGACTGAGGGATGCAGGGAGAACCTGGCAGCAGGTCCACTTCGATATGTTAAATAGGTACCTCAGCCCTTCGTCCTGGGTTTGAAAACTAACAGTTACTGATAAAGAATATTTTTCCAAAAAAGAATACCACTATAGACATGCCACATTTGCCCCCTGTTAATTCTCACAGGCCACATCTCCCCCACAACACACAGACACACATCTAAATTCAAGCTGCAGTTGAATTTACTGCAACAAAACAGCAAAACCAATGCGTTTTAAAAGAGCAGTTGTTAGCAGCAGAAATGGAGCATAGCTTTAATACCAGCACACAGGAAGTAGAGGCAGTTGGAGCTCTGATCTCTTGAGTTCAAGGCCAACCTGATCTACAAGGTGAGTTCCAAGACTACAGGTTACTACTGCATAGCCTGGGCTACAAAGAGAAACACTGTCGAAGAAAAACACAAAACAAACCAAAAAATGGTTGCTTTCCTTTCCAGTCCATAAGGGAAGGTCATTTGTAATCGCTTTCACATAAATTTTACAAATTGAATTATTTTTTCAAACAATATTCTAAATGACTTGTAATAGCCTACATTTGAACATTGTCATGAGCAGAAAAGTTGCAAAAACACTTCTACACTAGGTTTGTTTTGCCTCAGATTTGAGCCCAAAAGCAGATGGTAAAAATAAAGTGCTGAGGGGGCAAATCAGAGCCCAATAAAGAGTGAGGGCTGAGTCCAATGTAAAAGGAAAGACCAGTGAAGTGGGTCTTCTCTAGAAGTCAAGACACTGGGCTCTGTGGATGGGTTTAGAAAAGGAAACTCTTGCCACTGGGACAACTGTGGCTTTCTCTAAGTGAGAAGAGTCCATCAGTGTCCATGTGTGGAGGGGACCAGGCAAGCACAAGGACTGGAGAGCTGGTAGCACACAGTTGGGCTAGAGGCTTTGTGTATTGCAGGAAGGAGCAGAACCCTGGAGGAGGCAACAGACATGGAATGTGTGTGGCTTGGTTTTAGGATGAAGAAGTTTATTCATAGACAAAGGTGAGGAGACAAAGATAACTGGTGAGCTTTTAAAAATCACAGAGGCAAAAGATAGGAGCGATGGAAACACTGTAGCCTTGGAGATGAGGGACCTCTCTTCCAGGATGGGAAGGAGGCAAGAGTGGGGCAGGAGAGTTGGTACAGATGTGTAGGGAAGTGGCACTGTGAGCTCAAGGCTTCTACTCTTCCTGTCTAGGGTGGTTCAGTAGGGGTCTACAGAGTGAAATTCTGGTTTAGAAGTGTTCTTGGAGGAAGCAACTGGGAACCATCTGGGGCCAGGTAATGTTGAAAGAATTTGCTAACTATTCAGGTAGCTACTGGCTGAAAAATGGGTCCTGGCTTATGATGGTTTGTCTCTCCATTTGGGCCTCCATGTTGTGACTGAGTCATTAAGCAGACACTACACTTCAGGTCTTTCTCTGAACTATCAGTAGACAGTCTAACTATCCAGACCCCCAGGCCCTTTTCTAGGAAGCAACAGTAAGGCTAAGCTTCCAGTCAGTCATGTCCCATGGTCACTGCGCCTACACAGTTCCCAGGTTACAGATGCAGCTGGCTGGCTCCGAGGTTTCAGGGTGAAAACTGACCAGATCTGAAAATATTCAGGAAAAAAACTGTACTAACGTGTATAAACTTACCATTATTCTCAAAACAGCATACTATAACTAATATCCACACAGCACATCCATTAAACTAGACATTATAATCAATTGGAGATGATTAAGGAAAACAGGATGTGAGGGTTATGTGTAAATACAGTGTCATTTTATAAAAGGAACTTGTGAGAGTCCTGGATCTACTACCACACACACAGACACACACACACACACAGACACACACACACACACACACACACACACACAAAGAACATGAGAAACACCATATTCAATAAATGTGAAGGATGGTCAGTACTTTATCATTAAATACATTTTGTTGGGGTAGATGACTTTACCCAACTATAGTCCAAGATAGTATTCTGAACCTGTATAAAGTAGGCTACATGAAGCTATAGATGGTCAGTAGATCAGGTAAATTTTAAGTAATATTTTCAATTTACTATAGTCTTATTGAACCTAACACCACTATAAGTTGTTGGACACCTATACTTGACTCCCCAAGGATATAACTCAGGTAGAATGTTCTCCTAGAATGTGCATCCAGCCTTTCAGAACTACAGAACAAATTAATTTAAAATATAATTCCTGCTGTTTACTTTAGCAAAAAAGAATGATCGTTTGCAAATCTTTAAATAGAATACATTAAGAATATAATACATTACAATGAACCTGCTTCATTCTACTATGTTAAAATATGGTTCTAACTATATTGAACGCCTTACTCTCAGATTGTTGTCTGAGGTAAAACATACCCTAAACAAGGCTATGCTTTAATGGCATAGAAATCTAGAATTGACTTCTAAAAGGAACTTGGCCACCGCTGAGCTTAGAATATCTTCCTTTTCTGAAACCATACCAAGTGACAAGTGAACACAGAAGAACCAACTCTATACATTCTGTAACCATGCGTGTATGGGAAACCAAGAAATTCTGGAATGCAGTGATACCCAAAGACTGGACTCATTAATTAGACAGGAAGAGTGTAGCGATAAGAGAGAAAGTGACCCATCAGTGATAGGTCCTACAGATGCCTGAAAAATTAGATAACCATAGAATGAGAGCTCCTTGGAAAGTGCAAAATGTGTGTGTGTGTGCGTGTTTGTGTGTGTGTGTGTGTGTGTGTGTCTGTGTGCTTGTTGTGTGCCTGTGTGTGTCTGTTGTGTGTCTGTGTGTGTCTCTGTGTGTGTCTGCGTGTCTGTGTGTGTCTCTGTGTGTGTCTGCGTGTCTGTGTGTGTCTCTCTTTGTGTATCTGTGTGTGTGGTCTATATGTGTGTCTGTGTGTGTCTGTATGTGTGTCTCTGTGTCTCTGTGTATAGAGAATTAACTCTGAGAGCAGAACTGAGCTTCCAAATGTTAGTAGAGGAAGAATGAAGTGTTAAATGTCCCATCACCACAGAGCTCAGACAATGGCAACAAAGAAAGGGCTCTTGGACATGACAGAGTCACCTAAGGGACAGGACAGAGTATAAGAGAGGCTTAGAGGCCTCCTAGGTCACTCGTTTTGAGAGAGCAAACCTGTGGCTTTAGAGAGGAGCCCTGCAGGAAGGTCATGTTTGAAGGGAGCAAGCAGAAGAAGGAAACATCATGTCTGAGCTAGAGCAAGGGCCTCAGCTGCTCCATGTGTAGTGACCCAGTCTGATGCTGTTCATATTTGAGAAGTCAGTTCAGCATATTTAACACAAAGAAAGAAAATGAAGGGCTGGAGAGATGGCTCAGTGGTTAAGAGCACTGACTGAGTTCAAATTCCAGCAAACACAGGGTGGCTCACAACCATCTGTAATAAGATCTGATGCCCTCTTCTGGTGTGTCTGGAGACAGCTACAGTGTACTCACATATATAAAATAAGTAAATCTTTAAAAGAAAGAAAGAAAGAAAGAAAGAAAGAAAGAAAGAAAGAAAGAAAGAAAGAAAGAAAGAAAGAAAATGAAGACTAAGTCAAGTTGCGGCAGGGAAGAGATACAACCTCACAACAATAACTGTGGCTAACTGATGTAGCAAAAGGAAATTATAAACAGGCAAATAATGTAGCAAAAATAGAACCAGTGCCCTAAATCTAAAGATAAATATACAAATAAAGGTAAATTTTTACCAAAATCATAGTTTTTAAAAAATCTTATATTGATTTAGAAGGGGGTTGGTTTAACATGCATCCTGTGGTGGTCAGGACCATATGTGGAAGTTTGGTCTCTCCTTCCACAGTGTTGGCTCCAGGAATTGAACTCGGGTCCTCAGAGTTGGTTGTAAATGCCATTACCCTCTGAGCTAGCTCATCAGCCCAAAGCCCACCCTGCTTCCCTCCCTCCCTTCCCTGTGTGTCGTGCATGCCATTGCACGTGTGTAGTGATCAAAGGGCAGGTCTGAGGAGTTAGGTCTCTCCTTTTACCTTTATACAGGTTCCTGAGATGGACCTCGAGACATCAGGTCCTTGATGGCAAGCCTACTGAGCCATCTCACTGCCACAGCTGTTACTCAACTACATGGTAAAAAAAAGAAACCCCACTAATTAAAACTGTAGGAGTCTTGAGACCAAGAGTGCAAACGTTTATTACTCATAGGCAAATACAGAGGAGTTAAAACTTATCTCAGATAGTAACATGAAAAAAAATTAAATGTTGTCACATTTAGAGAAAACAGAAAATTTGAATTTAAAAGATGGGAATAATGTCAAACAGTGAGTTTCTTTAATAAGCAAAACAAATAGATTTGTTAAATAAAAATCAACATATATTCCACTGTGAGAAATAGTCACAAAAGTGGAGGATACAGCTTTCTTTTTTTATTAAGAAAAATGTTGCTTGCATAACTTTGGAAATAAAACTCAACACCTATAAGAACATATGGTTTTCTAGGCAATATACCCCAACCAGCCCCAAAGAACACAAAATACAAACTGACAGCCTGTGTGGAAGAAATAAAGTCATTCAACTACTGGCCAATTTTATTTTTCATAAGACAACAAAACCACAAGTCCCACTAACTTCTACTAAAGACTGATTGATCGCTGCTATTCAAATAATTCCTAAAACTTCCATTTCTTTAAAGAATAGCATTTATACCGAAACCTAATTAAGATTGCTTTAAGACAGAAAAAGAAAGAACAAGGGGCTGGAGAGATGGCTCACAGACACCATGGCCACAGAAAAACTAGTAAAGATGTCTTTCCATGTGATAGGTCAGTCAGTGGAGTACCAGAATGTAAATATCAGTCAATGCACCGAAACTGATAGAACTCAGAGAGCATGTTCAAATCAGACAGATAAACAGATAAACAGATAAACAGATGGTTTCCCAAAAAAAAAAAAATTACAGCGCAATCGAAATACTAGTCTTTCCTCAGATTGCTTTCCTTCCCAGTTTTATGAAGTTTGTTCTCTTGGCTCTGAGAGCTCTCTGGTATCTCCTTTCTTTGAGGAGTTCCCGTTCACCTTCCTCATCTAATCCTGTTTCTAAATCCCAGTGATTTCCCACTAGCTAAGCAGCCTGGAGGGGCTGGTTCTCTAGGTCTTCTTGGTGTGTTAATAGATCAGTTACCTTTCATTTGCCTTGGTGGTCGTGGTGCTGGATTGTTACTGATGCCTAAAAAGTGAGAGATAAAAAGTAAGGAACTGGGCTGGAGAGATGGCTCAGTGGTTAAGAGCACTGACTGCTCTTCCAGAGGTCCTGAGTTCAAATCCCAGCAACCACATGGTGTTTCACAACCATCTGTAATGAGACCTAAAACCCTCTTCTGGTGTGTTCGAAGACAGCTACAGTGTACTTATATATAACAAATAAATAAATCTTTTTTTTTTTTTTTGGTTCTTTTTTTCGGAGCTGGGGACCGAACCCAGGGCCTTGCGCTTCCTAGGTAAGCGCTCTAACCGCTGAGCTAAATCCCCAGCCCCAATAAATCTTTTTTTAAAGTGAAGTGAGGGACTTTAGCTCCAGAAAACCTGTGGATACACACACACCTCTCCTACCCCACAGTCCACCCACAGGGCTTAGTTCCACAGCACTTGGTAGGAGTACAATCCTGCAACCACTTCCACAGTTTCACTGGCTGCAGCCTTCTCAAGACAGAACACAATTCTTACAAATGAGACTCAAAAAGAAGAATAAGTGAATTCTCCTTTAACCTGATTCACCATACACTTACAACCAATGTCCATTTCTTAGTTTTAGTAAGTATACCATGATGAGAGAGGATACTAGCATATTCATGAACCCTGAACAGAAGATATACAATAATTGTCTGTATTGTCCTTATGACTCTAAAATATTTACCTGTGCACCTTTTAGATTTCCAAATAATTAAATTTCATATGCAGGGCTCAGAGATGGCTCAGCAGTTAAGCACATGTTCTTCTAGGGAATCTGGGTTGGATTCCCAGCACCACATTCAGCTTACTGCTGTCAATAACTCCAGTTCTAAGGGATTTGATTCTGGCTTCTGTGGACACCATTCACACACATTATGCATAGACACACATATAGGTAAAACACTCATACACATAAAACAAACCATGCACAAATATCAGTATAATAGCAATCATCTTACCAGAAATCATGAAAGTCATTCTCACCAAATTCAGAAGCAATAGACTGCCCGCTATGCTGTGGCTGTTTAGGGTTTTGATTGATCAATGGTACTCAAAAAGAAGAAAATCTGAGTTCTGCAACTCTAGCAAGAAGAAACAAATTCTGTGTACAGATTCTGTTCTTTGGATATGTGCCTGGGAAAGGGTGGAATTTTTTTAAAAAGCCAGAAAGTTTCAGGAAGCAACAAGCAGTCAGAGGGTAGCTGTTTCTATCACATGACAACATATACTATAAAACCTGAGCTATGAAAGCACCAGGTAAGAAGCAGGACTAAGCTGGGTGTAGTGGTGCACACCTTTAATCTCAGAGGAGGCATTCAGATCTCTGTGAGTTCCAGGCCAGCCTAGTCTATACAGTGACTTCCAGGACAGCCAGGGCTACACAGAGAAATCCTGTCTCGAAAAACAAAAGCAAGTAAAAGATGATGTCAAAAAGTAAATACAGGGGTTGGGGATTTAGCTCAGTGGTAGAGTGCTTGCCTAGCAAGCGCAAGGCCCTGGGTTTGGTCCCCAACTCCAAAAAAAAGAAAAAAAAAGTAAATACAAACACACACACACACACACACACACACACACACACATGCACGCACACACACTGGAATGGAAAAATGCATCTAGACCTCATGCTATGTAGTCAGGATACATTCTTGAAGGGTCAAATTTAAGAGTTAAAATATGAAGTCCTAAGAAGTCCCAGAGGGCAGGTATGAATTCCTTTAAAATATCAGAGTGGTAATATCTTCCTAAAGCCATAAAAAAGAAAAAGAAAAAAAACCGAGCAAGCAAAAACCAAGAAACATCATCAACAACAACCAACCTGGTATTTTCAACTACAAGAAGAACACAGGCACATTGAAAAAAAAATCAACAGTGCTTTTGAAGTCAAAAGAAAAGTACACAAGCTGGATTCTGTCCATGTTACTAGTACAATCACAGACAGGCAGAAATCCTAGGGAAAATGGTCTAGAAACATCTATTTATAATCATGAGATCCTTACTCAGTGACCCAGTAATTCTATTTCTGGGAGTTTAAACTGTTACATATCGCATAAACCCAAGTCCATCTGCTGCAGCACTTTACAGCAGTGGAAATCGAGGTATCCCTCAGTAAGAACTGGCCATGATTTCTCCCATGAGAAAACCCTATGCACTGACCAAAATGAATAAGATTTTCTTTGCTGGGAAGCCTTTATATTGTCAACTAAAAGCAAGATAGGAAGCTAACGAGTACAGCTAGCATGCTTTCTTTTGTGAAGGAAAGAGAAAAAGCAACAGTCCCTATCTGTTTAAATTTGCATACAAACTCCAGAAGAAAACTAGAAAAGGGTAGGACAAAATGAGGACAAATGTTCATTGTATATCTCTCATGTTAATCTAAGAACCGAACCATATTTCCTCATTTTAAAACAACATCATTTAACAGTAAGAAGTATTTACGCACAGTCAAAGCTTGTCTTAAAACAGCTTCCATTCACCTGTCCTGCTGCCATTTCCCTCCTCCACCTTCAGCCAGCAGTCTCGGGAACATGCTTCGAAACAGGCCAGGAGCACCATTTCTCTCTGCCGCCTTCCTTGGGTTCAAAGCTGCAGATCCTCAGCAGCTGACCTGTCAAGGCCTTTGAAGGACAAAGAGAGGGAGACATCCAGTGTCTGTCCTGCTTAACCTCTTCCTAATCTGCAATCGCCTTCTTAACTCCTCACGCAAATCCTCATTTCCCCTACCACCATGTCTGAAATGTATTATGATAGGCCAAGAGCTGTGTTTACATAAGTATTCACACCACCTGTTTACTACTACTGTTATTTTGTTTTTAAATATCAAGACCCAATGAGGATAACTTGACCAGGGTTACATAGACAAAAGATGGGCACATAACCCATGTCCCTAAGCCTCCATACTGGGAGAATGGTAGTGGCAGGGAAAAAAAAACCAAGGCAACAACAACTTTTCACTTCATTGTTTCAAGTGTGTAAAGAGTATATCTGATTCGCATGAAAATAAGGCATTTCTTGGTGCAAATATTAAGGTACTTACTATAAGTGAAACAGAAAAGACATGTGAAGAATAACCCCAGTGCACAAGCCATTCACTCACATCATCCTGATCATAAAATTATTTAAAATCATTCTCCGTGTGTTTATGTGCAAGCATGTGTCACCAAATGCATATCCTCAGCAACATTCGTATGTGGGAATGCTTACAGCAGCAGATAGGAAGTCAAGAGAGAGGCTGGGGTCTCATGATCTCTCCTTCCCGAACAGCCTAAGGAACTCCTAACAGTCTTCAGGACTCTGTGCTTCTACAAGCTCCTGGGAGCAACACCTAAACACCGAGCCTAAAATCACAATGGGCCTTTGGAAAGCACAAGCTACATCCAAACTAGAGCAGCCTATCACCATGGAATGTAGAAACAGTAGTAACAGTGGCAAAGCCCCAAGATTAGGTCCGAAGGTCCAAGGCAAAAACAAGTCAGCTGCCAAAACTAAAGATGCTCAAAAGCCATTGCGTCTACTGCATCAGAACTCTGAGGAAATCATTACTCTTCACGTTCAACTTAGAACTCTGTGCCTTGTTACTTTTGCAGTTGACAAACCTTTCCAGATATACGTCATCTCAAAAATGTACTCATGTGCATCCTTACTTAGGAATCTACTCCAGAAGATAGTCTCCCATCACAAGAGCATGAACCAAGATAGAAGAAAACACAAGAAGGGAACATGAGGATACAGACAGACAGACGCTGTCCGTCATGCATTGGTGCAGCAGAGAAGAGGTCAAAACAGAGTGAAGAGAAGGAACCTTTAGATTTGAGTGAATTGAGAGGGCATTTCCATGGAAACTCCGGGGATAATTTAATGATAAGTTGAAAGGTAGAAGTTTTAAGGTTGCTCCCCCTAGGCAAAAGTTTAGAGCAGAAGAAAAAAACTGGTCGGGCCCTGGAACTGCAATTACACCAGCCAGTTCAGCAACTCTCTCCCAGGAACTAGCTGACCATAAAGTTAGATTAAAATCTTAAAGAACAATCTTGAGAAACAGGAAGCTTCTTCTTGTGATTTTTCACTGGTATTCTCGACATCCCTACCCCCTTGGGTTGTGGTTTCTTCCTTTAAATACCCCTTCTCCCAGCTACTCAGTCGTCGAACTCCTCTACTCCTGCGTGGGATACGAGTCTCGAGCCCGGTTCCTATCAATAAACCTCGTGTAATTACAGCAAGAACGGTCTATGTGAGTTCTTGAGGGGTCGCGTCATCCCGAGACTTGAGTGAGGGTCTCCCCGATCCGGGGGTCTTTCAAAGTAAGAGAAAAAAAACAATTGCATCAAAAAATAATAACTTTAGGAGAAAAAAATGTTTGGACATCAAGAAACAAGGCAAAGAGGGAGTGATAAACGCTGTCAGTCAGCACAGCCACACATAAATTCAAGAAGCAATACTGAAATTGTGACTTATTTCCTGCAAATAGGAGCCGGAAACAATTAACTTTGGAGACAGCCTGTTGCTGGTTCAAAACTTGTCCAGAGAGAGCTGGGGAAGACAGCTCAGTGGTTAAAGCACTGCTGCTCTTCCAGAAGCACCTGGTTTGATTACTAGCACCCACATGGGAGCTCACAAAGGTCTGTAACTTAACTCCAGGTTCAGGATATCTAATGCCCTTTTCTGGCCCCCAGAGGCACTGCACACATGTGGGACACAGATACACAAGCAGGCAAAACATGTATACACGTTAAAGAAAAATATATAAACCTTTAAAAGCCAAACCAGCGAACAAACTACAAACATTTGTCTCAAACTTGTAATCTTCCTGCCTCAGCCTCAGAATGAGGAAAATTAAATCCTTCCTTTTGAAAGAAAGAAGACACTGGATTCTACCCAAGAAAGTCTGAAGGTATTCGTTTCAGTGTGCTGCTTGGAGGTAACCTGAGACACCAACGCCACCAACCAGCACAGGGAGTGCTGGGCCTGCAGCACTGGTGTGCATGCTATGCTCTCATGCTCTATCGTAATTCTGGGATTCTGTTATTTACACGCAACTGAGGAAATTTTAAAGTGAATTTAAAACAAACAAAGCCGGAAGCATAGGTGTGCCTTAGGAACTTATTTCCACATAATAACTCTAACCCTAATTCTGAACTATGATATAGTATTTTGTTTGTTTTTTCTGGCAGGGTCTCTTTATGTAGCCGAGGCTACCTCCTTTTTCTAAAAAAAAAAAAAAAATCACATAATGGGGGTGTGTGTGTGTGTGTGTGTGTGTGTGTGTGTGTGTGTGTGTGTGTGTTTGTACATGCATACCATGACAACTCGTAGGAGTCAGTTCTCTCTACCATGTGGGTTCTGGGGAGCAAACTCTTTCAGATTAGTAACAAATACTCTGACCTACTGATCCACCTTGTCATCCTGAGCTGGCCTTTAATCCACAATCCACCTGTCTCACGCTCCCTGGTGCTGAGATTATCACCATGCTGCGCTTAAATATGAGTTTTAGGAAACAGATGACACTACAAACAAAGCATTCCCCTTCATCGCCTTGCTGTATGTGCATTCACACACCCGAGAACCACTCTTTCTACAGCACGCACTACTAACACGGGGCAAGCTCCGTCCTAAGGGGAACGCCTAAAAGATGAAAAAGCCGCCACACGGTCAGCTAAGGAAAGGAAGCTGGGGAGGATGAGACAAAGAGCAGCCTGCAAAGCAGGGAATTCCATCACAGAGAGAGAGCTGAGGGTCGATGGGACAGGGAAGGGTATGCAGAGAAAGGCAGGAGGTTAGGGAGCATGGGTAGCCAGGGCTGGTGGCTTGTGCTCTTCTGAGAGGCCAAGGTGTGGAACTGCCTTGATTTAGAACTGGAGGTAGACTCTCCCGCTTTCAGAACAGCGAGGCACAGGAGAACACACTGTACCTACCGTCAGTCCAAGGAAACATCTGTCAAATGCTGAGAAAGGTTTAGGACCCAGAGAAATGAGGAGCCCTGCCACAGAACTCTCCGAAGAATAAATCGTATATATTTTCTCTCATATTGTTTAAATGCTATGGCAAAGGGGTGACTTAGTAGATCCCGCAGCCATCATTAATGGTCCACTTCAGTGAATTTCCCATAATTAGTCATGACTTGCTGCTATTGTGATTTCAGCCGGAATAATTCCTCCCCAGGCTTATTCTGTACACACAGTCGGTTGACTCAGGTCTTGGCTGTGCAGGAAGAATGTTATTCCGGGGTTTCTCTTGGCTTTCCTGGTAGTCACGCTTTGACTCATACTTGTTAGCATCTTTCTGGGATATTCGAGAAGGTTTCAAATGTAGTCAACAATGTATTCTCTAGAGCAACACTATCATTTATTGCCTTCAAATTAGGTTCAAACACTAACTACTAAAGAACTACTAGGCTCTTGAAACTCTCTGTCCTCTGAAAATTTCATAGATTCTTCTTTGTCTAATAAAATTCAATTTTAGCACATTTTATAGACCTTGTTTTAAACTCCCAGTCAGAGCTGCAATTGGGACTCACGACTCTGGACATTGGTGTGGGACATGCATAGCATTAGTCACTAAGGAACAGCTCCACCCACAATAGTTCCTCTACTCCATATCAAAAATACATACATACATGCATACATAAAAGGCAAGCAGAAAATGGTTTCTCCTCGATCGTGTTCTTCAACTGGGGAGGAATTTGCCCATGTGGCATGTCAGCCCACACAAAGGAAAGGAGACAGACACCAGGAGGTGCTGCTGGCCAGAGACAGGAAATCTCCAGGGGTTACAGGAACATTTTCTGAGTCTGCAGAGACTTAGGGTGGAAGGTGTCCCCAAGCCAAGTGGGGAGATATAGGGACACCAGTCATGTTGATTGTCATGGGTACTGCCTCTTCCATAATATCAACTGTGAAAGCCATTGGTCCTAAATATGCTCAGGCTTCTAGAACCTAAGGAAACAGAGGCTGGCTAGTCATGTTTCTGTCTGGGAAAGCCAAGGAACCCCAAGAGTGAATAAAACATGCTTCCTGTTTTCAAAGAGTCTAGCCGCACATCAGTTTTACTAAAAGTATTTTTTTCAATAAATACTTTACATACCACATACCAAAATCATTTCCAGATGGACTAGAGGCCATATGTAACACTGGAAGAAGACAGAATGAAAGGTTATTATAAAGTCGGAGAGGGAAAAGATTTCAAAGTATGAAAGCAATGGGAAAGCTATGGAAGAGATTGCCAGGATTAATTACACAGTGGAGAGGATTTCTGAACATCATAACATAAATAAAACACAGACAGTGGACTGAGAAAACTTGTTTTGTTAGAATGTGACAACAGAAAAATGAAAATGAAAACTCATCTTGCCCCCCCCCAAAAGAGAATAAAGAAAAGTCTTGAAAAGTGGGTTTGAAATAAAGCAAATTCATTTAAGAGACAAATAGGAATCACAGGAAAAATGTCATCTCTCAAGTGCTTGGAGATTTGCACATTAAAAATAAGGTATTTTAAAAGACACATATGCCTATTTCTTAGTGCTGTTGAAGTTGTAAAACAGGATCCTCCCTACATGGCCAACTCACTACAGCTCTTTGAAAACCAACTGCAGCTTGGCAGTCAAGAACTCTGTAGTTTTGATACTCAGGAGGTTGAAGGAGGGAGACCGAGAGTTCGAGACCAGCCTGACTGTATTGTAAGATCCCACCTCAACAAAACAAAACGAAACTTACAAGATCCCTAAAAACATTTTGTATTTAGTGATCAGTACATGGGGCTCGGGAAAGCTGTCCTGTGAACACTACAGTGATAATTTAACTAATGAAATATTCACCAAAAGCCACTTTATTCTAATGAGATGGCATAAATACCTTACACGATCCAAGTAGATCAGTTGGTTGAGAATGCGGTAGTTACTATGGTAACATAGAAATGGCTAATGCACAAGGTAAACTGAGTCGGGGAGATATTAAAATTATCTATTCGGTGTGATTATAGCATGTTTCATTATTTACTTATCTGGTTTTTGGTTTTAACTTTTGTTCTTTTGGTGGTGGTAGTCAATGGGGTTTTGTTGTTTTGTTTTGTTTCGTTTTGTTCCATTTTTGAGATAAGTTCTTTCTGTTACTTAGACTGGCCTGGAGTTCACTTTGTTGCCCAGGCTAGACTCAAACTCCAGCCTTCTGAATGCTGGAATTACTACTGTGAGCCACGGAAGATGGCTATACATAAACGTCACTGTTTTAACCTAGTACCTCAAGAATGCTAAGCCTTCCACCTACAGAGCTATTTCCCATCTCTTTGTCCTTTTTGTGGTTGGCAGTGTTAATTTATAATTGTCATGGAAATTATTCTAAAAACACCTATTTAAAAAATAAATGACCTGCCCCTAGAGGCATGGCAGGTGTGGCTGCTGTGTCACATATTCCTCGGTAGGTGGCAGAGGGGAGAGAGACTATGTCCATGCTGTGTTTTGACCTATAGACACTGAGCCCAAGACAGACAACCATCATCAAAAAAGGCCCACTTGTGTGCAAGGATTGAGCCCAAGATGACCACCAGATTAGCACCATAAGACCACTCTTGAGAGGATCCCAGGCATTCAGAGGCCCTGGGCACCACTAAGAGGAGCGAGTAAGTGGTGCAGAGATGGAAGAGAAAGGAGAAACAGACGGACATGTGCACAATGAAGAGAGGCAGAACTGGAGAGTCCAGGGTAGTAAGGGACAGCCTGATGTGAGTAGCCAATGCTAGCACCTGGCACTATGGTGGGGTCCTGACCTGCGCTGCCACTGGAGGGGGTAGGGGGGGTCACATCTGTGTCTGTGGCAGTAGCAGGGCTCTGTTACCACGAAAGGCCAGGCAGACGTCTCTGGTCTGTTCTGTCGCTCAGGGTCGTGTTGATGTCTGTGGCCTGTGCAGAACTGGCCCCACCCCTCACCTGAGCATCGTGGGAGAGCTGGCCCTGGGGGCATGAGAGCAAGAGATCTGACTGCTGCAGCACTTGTGAGAGCAGGCCCTGAACAGTGTGGATATGAACATGAGCGAGCAGGTCCTACCACTTGCCTCCCATGAGGTAGCATGGACAAAGGAGAGATACCCTTCTCTCCCCTTGACCCTCAACAACTGTGGCAGGCAGGAGACCTGACCATCATGAAAGTAGAAGAGCTTACCCTGCCCCTCGTGCACTATAGCATTCAGGAGCAAGGACCCTGTACCTCGCCTGGGCAACACAGAGAGCTAGCCTTGGATGTGGTGGCTGCAGGTGAGCCAGCCTGCAGAGGATCCTGGGCTCTTGCCTACTGGGCAATGGCAGAGGGAAAGCTGCCCTTCTCCCCTCACTTGTCCCTCACCATCTACGGCAGGTGGGAGACAGAAGGGTATACTGTGGGACAGCCTATAGCTTCCATAATGTAATTTTTTTTCTCTATTGGTGAGGAGGTTGCAAGGGTAAAGAGCAAGTGTGAGGGGAGTGGGGGATGAGTGGGATTAGGGTGCATGATGAAACTCACAAAGAACCAATATAGAGTTAATAAATAAATGAATTCGGGGGGCTATGGAGCATGCAGACCTTTAATTCCACCAGTCGGAAGGCAGAAGCCAGTCTGAATTCCAGTGTGGCCAGGGCTACACAAAGAAACCCTGTCTCAAAAAGATAAAAGCTAATAATCATAATCATAATAAATAAACGAGCAGAGAATTACTTGTGCCTCTGTGCAGCAGTTATGAAGAACCAGGGAGAGATTTTAAAACTAGTTTCCTTTATAACAATATCAATAAGAATATAATATCTAAACATTAACTTGACTAAAGAAGAAAAGAATGTCTGTCTTTGCTCTTCCCTTTTAGAAATATCCTCACCGTTCCCCAGTGTGATTGCTCCCCTACTGGAAGTGTATCCAGTGACTTTCAGTGCATGCAGAGTTGTGCACGCAGGGTGGAACTCAGCATTACAATACACAGTTTCCCAGCCACTCTACTCCCCAGCCAGCACTGAGCAACCGCTGCTGACCCACTCTGTCTTCACAGCATCGCCTAGTTTTACACTGAATATAATCTCAGGGCACAATGTATGACCGCCTATGACTGGCTCGTTTGACCGCTGACTCTCCAAACTCATTCATTTGTCGCATGCCCGAGCACTCTGCCTCCTGAATAAAGCACATTTGATCTGTTCGCTGGCTGGTGGGCACCAGAACTGATTCTACTTGGGGAGATACTATGAACGATCCAGATATGATCACTCAGACAAACACTTTTTACAGGGAAATGTTTTCATTTCTCCTATATACCTAGGGCCTGAGTGATGATTTAAAAAAAAAAAAGTCTGTCTTAAAACTATTTAAAAATGCTTCTAAAGGCAGTTGAATTGGCTTATATTACAAGGTATATGTGCCACTCTGAAAAGGCCAAATCTGCAGACAATAGGCATAGAAGGAAAAGAAACATTTTCACTTTATTTCTTTAGAGAGAAAGAGACAGAGACAGAGAGCCACCCCCAAGGCATGCATGGCAACCAGAGGACACTTTTGGGAAATGGTCTACTCCGTCTATCATCTGGATCTCAAAGATTGAGGCTAGGCTTGGCAGCAGGAACCTTTATGCACCGAGCTAGCTCACTGAGCCTAAAGGCACAGAAAACATTTTTTAAAAAAATAATTGTAACAGAAATCTTCCCAGAGTTAGAAAAAGAGACAGCACTCTAAACAAAGGAGGCATTTAGGACACCAATCAGACACAATCAGAGAAGGACCCCCCCCCTGTTATAATTAAAACATAAAATATACCAGAAAAATATTGTGAGCAGCAACAGAGAAACATCAAGTCACATAGAAAGGAAGGCCCATCAGAATAACAGTGGATTAATCAACTGAAACTGTAAAAGCCAGGAAGCCTGGGAGGGGGTTTTTCAAGTTCTACAAGTCTACTGCCAACCCCTACTATGATCTCCAACAACGTTACTGTCATAATTGAAAAGTAAAATAAAAGGAAAGCTCTCCATGATACAAATGGCCTAAAACAACTCATGACCACTAAGTCAGCACTGCAGAAAATATTTGAAGGAATAAAGAAAAAAACCCAGGAGGCCACAGGAAAGAATAAACCACATAGAATAATAGTTAAGCAAGAGAGGAAGAGAGAGTAGAGGAGAAACACTGCAAAATCAACAAAATTGTAAGATTCAATATATAATATTCCATTATAACGCTGAATAGTCAATGATCTCATTTCCCCAATCAAAAGGCACAGGCTACTAGATTGGATCAAAAAGCAGGAAACATATATGCCCCAATTATAGATCCACCCAACTTCATAAAATAACATGAAAATAAAACTAACCCTGGCACAAGAGGAGTGGCAACTTCAATATTCCCTCTCACCAACTGACAGGTCATTCTAACAAAAAATTAGAGAGACATGTGAGTCAACTGACACTGTACATCAAGTTGACTTAACAGACATCTAGAGACCATTTCATCAAAAAACTGATACTTTTCCAAAACACTTCTCCACTGAACCTTTTCCAAAATAAATCATATGCTAGCAGGAGGGAGGGAGAGACAAAGATAGGCAGGAACAATAGAGAGGGAGGGAGGGAGGGAGAGAGAGAGAGAGAGAGAGAGAGAGAGAAGAGAAAGAGAGAGAACAGGAAATTGGAGGTAGATCTGGGAGGAGCTGGGTGGTAAATATGATAAAATGCATTGTATAAAATTCTTAAAGAAATAATAAAAATATTATTAAAAAACAAACCATATATTAGGACACAAAACATCTCAACAATGACTTCAAAATTGAAATAATTACATGTATCTAATGACAGTAGACTATGACCTCAAATCAAGAGCAAGAGAAATCCTAGAACATTGATGTGGTAGTTTAAATGTAGTTGGCACCCATAGACCCATAGGGAGTAACACTATTAGTAGATATGTCGCACTGTTAGAGTAGGTGTGGTCTTGTTGGAGGAAATGTGTCACTATGGGGGCAGGCTTTGAGGTCTTTTATATGATTGACATATGTACGATAGAACAGTCCCCTGATGCCTCCAAATCAAGATGTAGAACTTTTGACTCCTCTAGCCCCATGTCTGTCTGAACACCATGGATACTTCCCGCCATGATGATAATGGACTAAGCCTCTGAAACTGTAAGCCAGCCCCAATTAAATGTTGTTGTCTTTTAGAAAAGTTGCTGCGGTCATGATGTCTCTTCACAGCAATAAAACCGTAACTAAGACACATGGAGATTAAATAATCCTTAATTGAATCATGAATGAGTCCTTGAAGAAATCAAGAAGGGAAAACTTTAAATCCTAGAAGCAAATGAAAATGAAATATGTGACATAACCAAACTTCATGGGATTAAACAAAAACAGTCTTAAGAAGGGAGGATTTAGCTCTGAGTGCTTACATTAAGAAATCAGACTCAATAAAAAAAGAGAATTTCAGACCAATTTCTCTTATGAATAGTGATTGATGCAAATAGTATTCAATAAAATAGTCACAAACTGAATCCAAGAACACATCAAAGATATTATCCAACCTGATCAAGTATGCTTCATTCTGGGGATGCAGGAGTGGTTCAATATACAAAAATCCATTAATGTAATCTACCACATAAACAAACTGAGAGCAAAAAATCACATAATCATTTCACTAGATGCCGAAAAAGAGTTTGACAAAATCCAGCACCACTTCACGATAAAAGTATTAGAAAGATCAGGGATATAAGGTACATACCTAAACACAATAAAGGCAATATACAGCAATATAAAGCCAACATCTGGGGCTGGGGATTTAGCTCAGTGGTAGAGCGCTTACCTAGGAAGCGCAAGGCCCTGGGTTCGGTCCCCAGCTCCGAAAAAAAGAACCAAAAAAAAAAAAAAAAAAAAAGCCAACATCAAATTAAATGGAGAGGAATTTAAAGCATTTCCACTAAAATCTGGGACAAGACAAAGCTCTCCACTCTCCCTGTATCTCTTCAATATAGTATTAGAAAGTGTGGCTAGCCAATAAGACAACTAAAGGACACTAAGGGGATACAAATAGGAAAGGAAGAAACAAAGTATTTACAGATGATATGATAGTACACATAAACGACCCAAAAAATTCTACCACAGAACACCTACAGCTGATAAATACCTTTAGCAAAGTGGATGGATACAAATTTAACTAAAAAAAAAAAAAATCCGTGGCCCTCCTCTACACAAGCGATAAATGGACTGAGAAAGAAGTTAGGAAAGCAGTACCCCTCACAATAGCCACAAATAACATAAAATACCTTGGTGTAACTCTAATCAAGCAAGTGAAAGATCTGTATGACAAGAACTTTAAGTCTCTGAGGAAATAAATTGAGGAATATATGAGAAGATGGAAAGATCTCCCTTGCTCATGGATTGGTAGGATAAACATAGCGAAAATGTCCATTTTACCAAAACCAATCTTCAGATTCAATGCAATCACCATCAAAATTCTAACACAGTTGAAGAATTGTGAAAGAACATTTCTCAACTTCATATGTAAAAACAAAACAAAACAAAACAAAACAAAACAAAACAAAACAAAAGGGATACCTAAAATGATCTTGAACACTAAAAGAACTTCTGGAGATATCACCATCCCTGACTTCAAGCTATACTACAGAGCAATAGTAATAAAAACTGTGTGGTATTTGTATAGAAACAAATGGGTAGAACAATGGAATCAAGTTGAAGACCCGGAAATAAACCCACACACCTACAGACACTTGATTTTTGACAAAGAAGCCAAAACCATACAATGGAAAAGGGAGAGTATCTTCAACGCATGCTGCTGGTCTAACTGGATGTCTGCATGTAGAAGAATGCAAATAGATCCATTATCTATCACCCTACACAAGACTCAAGTCCAAATAGATGAAAGATCTCAACATAAGCCCAGATACGCTCAATCCAATAGAGCAGAAAGTGGGGAATAGCCTTGAACTCATTGGTACAGGAGACAGCGTTCTGAGCAATGACTCAGGCGTTAAGGTCAAGAATTAATAAATAGAACTTCATAAAACTAAAAAAAACTGCTGTAAGTCAAAGGATGCCATTATCAGGAAAAAAGTCATAGCCTACAAATTGGGAAAAGATCTTAATTAACCCTACATCTGACAGATGACTGATGTCCAAAATATATAAAGAACTCAAGAAATTAGACACCAACGACCCAAGTAACCCAATCAAAAATGGGGTTCAGGGCTGAACAGAGAATTCTCAGCAGAGGAATCCTGAATGGCTGAGAAGTGCCTAAAGAAATGTTTCTCGGGGCTGGGGATTTAGCTCAGTGGTAGAGCGCTTACCTAGGAAGCGCAAGGCCCTGGGTTCGGTCCCCAGCTCCGGAAAAAAAGAACCAAAAAAAAAAAAAAAGAAATGTTTCTCATCCTTAGTCATCAGGGAAATGAAAATCAAAATGACTCTGAGATTCCACCTTATGCCCATCAGCATGGCTAAGATCAAAAACTCAAAGGACAGCACATGCTGTCAATGTTGTGGAGCAAGGGGAACACTCCTCCACTGCTGGTGGGAGTGCAAACTCATACAACCACTCTGGACACCAATTTTGTGATTTATCAGAAGACTGGGATTCGTTCTCCCTCAAGACGCAGCTATACCAGTTGTGAGCATGGACCCAAAAGCTGCTCTACCACCGTACAAGGACACTTGCTCGACTATGTTCATAGCAGCTTTATTTGTAATAGACGGAAACTGGAAACAGCCTAGCTGTCTCTCAGCTGGAAAACGGATTCAGAAATGTGGTATGTCTACACAATGGAATGCTACTGAAACAAATGGAAACACCATGAATTTCGTAGGCAAATGGATGGGACTAGAAAATATTCTGCGTGAGGTAACCCAGACCCAAAAGGTTAAGTGCATATTAGCCATAAAATACAAAATAGCCATGCTGTAATCCACAGACCTGAAGACGCTAAATAACAAGGAGGGCCCACGGGAGATGGTTGAATCTTTCTCAGAAGGAAAAACAGATATCAGAGATCGATGGTAGTGGAAGAGGGGATGGGCAGGGGAGCGGGACAGTGGGGGAGGGAGATCATATATAGGGAAAGCAGGGGAAAGAGAGAGAGGAGAACACACCAGGCAAGATGTGCTCACTGGTAAGAACGTCATGAATTTTGTAGGCAAATGGATAGAACTAGAAAATATTCTGAGTGAGGTACAATACAGGGTGAGCAACTGCTTCCTGATTGGATCTGAGGTCTGCTTCACAGTAGGAAATTTACATCTACTACTGTGGACCCAGTCCAAAGCCCCTGGCATGGAAAGCCATAGGTCCTGTGGTGGGGACCTACCACTGCTATTGCTAAATGGCCATGTTGTCAAGCTCTTCTAAATACTTGTGTCTGATCCCATAGATGAGTGATGGGCCTTAGTCAGAAATGCTTCTTTTTGCAGAAGGCTGGCAGTGTAGAGCCCAAAGATGGGGAGGACGCTGTGAAACGCTGTCTTCTGGACATTGCATGGTACCCTGACTGCAGGTCAATCAAACAGTGTCACCATAGAAACAACACCAAATCTCCCAGTTTATGAACACAGCTATATGTCCGTGTATCTTTGTCTTCTATATTTCTTTCATCAATAGTTTCCCAAGTATGGCAGTTGGGCTACATTCCATGACACTCACATTTAATTAATTTATTCTTATCAACGCTATTATAAATGTTACTATTCCTTGGTATTTATTGCTGTGTTGCTACTGCTTACTTGCAGGAGCAGAGCTGACTTGTGTGCAAGTCTTATAGCATCTGTTGTACCTGTCTTTTCGGTGTTGTCAATGTGTCCATTAGAATTTTCTGTATGCAAAATTATCTCTGACAACACTTCATTTCCAACTTCAATCTTGCTTACTTTGGCTTCTCACCCAATTACCCTGATGGGTGTGACTGGTAAAATGTTGAAGGCAGCAGACAAGAGTAGCATCCTTGAACTTAAAGGGAAAACCTTTTGCTCTTTTGCTTTTGAGTAGAATGTTCACTGTAGGTTTTAGTAGAATACCCTGATGAGAACGTTCTCTTCGGTATCCATTTCCCCCAGCTCTTTGCGCTTTTATCGAGAAGGAATGTTTTTTGTTGCCTATTGAAATAATTATGTTGGTTGTTTGTGTTTTGTTTTGCTTTAGGCATGGTCTCCTGTAACCCCATGTAGCCTTAAAATTGCTATGTCCCTGGGGACGACCTTGAATTCCTGATCCCCCTGCCTCTACACTCTAAGTTCTAAGATTACGAACATTCACTGCCTTGCCTGTATAATCATATGAGTTTGTTTCTATTATTTAATTCACTAATATTTGACTGTATTTAGCTGGGCATGGAGGCACATACCTTTAATCCCAGCAGGGAAGCAGAGGCTGGCAGTTCTCTGAGTTTGAGAGGCAACCTGGTCTATTGACCCAATTCTAGGAAAGCCAGGGCTACATCAGGAAACCTGGACTCAAGCACCGAAATCAAAAAGCAAACAAACAAAAATTGTTTGCCTATCTTTACTCTTACCCAACCTTCCACCAACATCAACATAGTTTGCAAAGTCCTTCTTTTTGAAAACACTTACTTTCTTCTTTTGGTTTATTTTTGCTATTTTCTTCCTCTTCCTTCCCCATCTGCATCCTAAGCGCTGAGAGCAGGAGGTTGTTGGATGTCCTCTTTATGTGATTGCATCCCGGCCTGGCCTGGCATCCATGGTAATGGGCCCCTAAAGTCACATTTCCATACCTGATCTCTTCTTTGGCCTCGGAGCGTGCTCCACCATCTCTTCTGTTTCTGCATTTCCTGTGAACAACAGTTCAACTATGACGTGCTCAAAGCTAGATGTTCCACATCTTCTTTTCCTAGTTAATGGCCCCCAAATGTGTAATTCTTCTTAAATTGGAAACCAAATTCCCTATTAACTCTTTTTCTTCTCTTCTTTTATTCAAATCTTATCGTTTATACTCCAGAAAAATGCATCTAGAACCCAACGACTTTTTGTAATCTCTGCTGGGAAAGTCCAGCCCAAAGCACTATCAAGTTGTCTTTGGATGACCAGGTGAGCTTCCTTCCACCCCTTCTATTGCTTTAACTAGGGCTGGGACCAGCAGGCAAGCCCCTCACCACTGCGCTCCACCTCCAGCCTGTGACAGCCTTCAAATGGGCAGTTCCCCTACGACCACATGCAACAGACAGTTTAAGGTTGGAAAACCTGCCTTTGGTGTCTTACAAGTTCCCATGGTCAGAATATCATTCAGTCTCAGAAAAGAGACTTTTGTGACAAGGGGGAGGAAGAGAGAAGATCTTGTGCTAAGTGAAATGTTAGATGCAGAAAGAACACAGCGCCATCTTGACAAGCTCACACTTAGACACTGTGCAGCCCTGGCTAACCTGGAACCTATGTAGTCCAGGCTGGCCTTGAACTCACAGATGTCCACTTGACTGACTTCCAAGTGCTGGGATTAAAGCTATGTATCACCACAGCCTGCCATTATTTTTAAATTAGTATTCACAATATTAAGTTTCATTGTGGCACTTTAAAAGATTAGTGTGAGGGAAGAGGTGGAGAGAGAGAGAGAGAGAGAGAGAGAGAGAGAGAGAGAGAGAGAGAGAGAGATGTATGTGCATATCACAGCACATATTCAGAGGTCAAAGGACAACTTTTGAGAGTTGGTTCTGTTTTTCCACTGTGGATTCTAGGGAATCAAACTCAGGTTTTCAGACTTAACAGCAAGCATTCTTAGCCACTAAGCCATCTTGCTGGCCCAAGTTATGGCATTTTTCAAACAAAATCAGTTTTGTTGATTCTCTTTCCTCCCTCTTCTTGCCCATAACTCTGCTCCTCTGTGCCTACCCATCCCCCACAGCCTTCCCTCCTACCTCCTTAATGGCTCTTTTCTCCCTCTCTTCCTTCCTTCTAGTTTCATAGCCACATCCATACTCACCCCACCTATATACATTCGGATAAACATTATAAGCTAGATTTGTACACAAGAGAACCCTCTTTGAGTCTGTGTCACCTCACTTGATAGACTCTTTCCTTGGTCCATCTATTCCCCAAACAGTTCATTAATTTCATTTTTCTTTATAACTGAATAAAATGCCATGATGTGTATTACCTCATTTTCATTATCTATTCATCTGTTGATGGCCATCTAAACTAGTTTCATTTCCTTGTTATTGTAAATGACACACTAATATATATATGTATATATATATAATATGTGCAATTATATATAATATATATAATGATGTATATGTATGTGTGTGCGTGCATGTGAAGTATCTCGGTGATAGGAATACACTAGGTAGATACTCAGAAGTGGTACTCCCAGGTCATATGGTAATTGTGTTCTTATTTTTTTTTTGAGAAACAATTATATTGCTTTGTATAACAACTATAATAGTTTCATTCTCCCGCTGGCAATGAGTAAAGGTTCGTCTTTATGCACAGCCTTACCAGGATTTGTTATTGTCTATCAAAATAATGTTTAATGAACATTTCTAGCACAAACAGGAGTACAATATAATTGGTTATTCAACATTGCCCATGCTATGCTCCACCCAGAGCTCAGCTATAATTTCTTACATTGGTATAGAGAATTTATATATTATATAGAATTAAGATTTTCATTGGTATAAATCTATATGTTGATATAAAATTTGAAATTAATATTGTTACTCTTAGATAGGCATTGTGCCTATGAAACTCGTTTATGAGTACAAGGCTTTGGCCCAGTCCCTCTAGTAGCTGCTGTTACAAACTGTTTGAGATGATTAAGTAATGTAAGTTAAGGACCAGATAGTAAATTCCTGGTTATATTAGATTCTGATTTAGTTATAATAAAGTGTTTTCAATTAACTCAAATAGAATAAATGGCTAAGAGTAGTTAAGGTTTAAGAGTTCCTATATACTTCACATAGTCTTCAAAATCAGAAAGCTACAAAATGTGACATTTAATGTTATTCCGTTATTAAGGAATCATTTGACAGTGAGACACATCTGCTCCTGACAGCTTCCCCACTCCCCTTCAAAGAAGAACTCGAGCAGCAACACCTCTGTATAGAGCTGCTCCAATTATGACAAGGTAGCCACTGGACAAAAATTGCCTTATTCATCTATGGACAAAAAAATACTGTCCAGGATAGAACACACAATGGAGGATAGTTGACAGTTTAGTTCTGCCAAGACAGAGAAAACTAGTCCTTTATAATTCCTGCTTCATTTCAAGGTCTGTCACATGGTTCTGGGCCAAAAGGCTGAAGACAGATGGTCCAACCATGTAAGAAATTAGGGGCTGTAAACTCTTTAGAGTATTCTATCTAATTCCCAAATACGATGTTAATTGTATATCATGGTTTGTAATTTGCATAATTGTTATGGTTGTGCTCAATTTATTTGAGAGTAAAGAGCCTTTTTAATTGGAGAAAGGGGGAAATGAAGTGGGTTTGGCCTAATGCTGCTTGTGTTATAAAGTTAATTTTGGTTCTCAAAACAGCTTACAGGAGTGTCTGCATGTAAGACACTGAGGGGTCCAGCCGGTAAATAAAGATGCCAGCAGTCAGAGGAAGGGCAGACAGAGGTGGGACTTTAAGGATTCCTGACCTTGGGACAGATAGGAGAGAGAGGAGGAGGCAGATTTTCCATGACTCGATGACACAGGGATCAGGTTTAGGAGCTACAGAAGAAAAATCATCCAAAATCTAGGTGGAAAGGGAAAGTGGTCCTATGGGGGGAGCTGCCCAGAAGGTAGCAAGGCAGCAAAGATAAAACATAGAATTAGAAGGTGTTAAGTCAGAAGTACCAGAGGGAAATATATGCTAGCCACCAGGAGGATTAGAAGTGTCCAGTCATTGAGCTAGCCAAGGCATAACAAAATTAACTGGTGTGTGTGTGTGTTTGTGTATATGTGTGTGTGGTGTTGTTGTTGTTGTTTTGTTGTTGTTGTTGTAAAAATATAAAAAATAAAAAGTATTGTGGTTCTTTTACCTCGCTAGCTCCGGCACCTCAGTGCCCCAAGGTATCTGCTAGATATCTTGGTGGAAACACATCCCAGCCGCACACTTTCCTACACTCAAACCCTCACATAAAAGAACACATAACACAATAATCTTAGATCCAATTGATAAGATACAATTGCCCACTTAAACATACAAAGCCCGGTACCATCCATCCCTTAGGAACATTACTAACAACCTGTAAATACACAGAGCAGAATCTTAACATCACCTGCCATGGCTTCTCATCCTCTCCTCTGTCCTGTCTCTCTCTGTTCTAGACTCCTCCTCTTCCTTCAAACTTCTCTCCCGCCCATCCTTTCTTCTCCTCCAATAACAGGCCTCCTTCTATCCTGTACCTGCCCCTCACCTGTACTCTACAAATTCCATGGCAAGGTTCTGGTGAAGTCACCTGATTCCTGAGTATGTGACTAGGCAGCTGTCCTTGGGGCAATTAGCATCAAAATACAGATAACTTCAAGGCAAACCACAACGTGTGTGTGTGTGTGTGTGTGTGTGTGTGTGTGTGTGTGTCTGTCTGTCTGTCTGTCTGTCTGTCTGTCTGTCATTCGTGAATCCAGAGGGCTCTGGTGGGTAGCAGTGTGCACACAACCCTCTGGGAGCCCAGAGCAGGTTAACTAAGTTATCAGTACACCTTATTGCTTAGACAAGGTGGAAGACAGATCGGAAGTTCTAATAGTATTGTTTTTAAGGGTGAAACAATGGTAACTTTCTGGGAAAGTAACTTGAGTTCCTTTAACATATCACAATATAAACTTAGAATGATCAAAGAAATCAATGTAAATGGCTAACAAAACCAAGGCGCTTCTACCGATGCTGTTGGAGACAAACATGACCCCAAAGTCAGAGGACAAAAGACTGATGGACTGATAACAAATACATAAGCAGTAAGAACCATAATGAGCAAAATGAGAAGACAGCCCACAAGATAAGAGAATTTAGGCTCAGACAAAGTGAGAGCAATTGTGTGAGAGAAAGTTCTCACCAAGTCTGTACAGAAAGCAGCATTGACCTAACAGAGATAAGGAAACAACATGGCTCTTAAATGTGCTGCTTGTGTAGCACTTATCACACTTGTACTGGTATGTACTGAAATGTGCCTTTGAGAGGATTCTGAGGTTAGGAAATAGCAGGCAACATGATTAACCTTGCTAACATAGCACACATATAGCACTTTAGGAGGAGAAGCACAGGGATGCTGAGGTGAAGATGCCAGTCTCTTTCTTCACTGGAAAAACACACTGCCAAACTACGACTGTTCAAACAGCAGTGTGTATTTGAAACGTTTCCTCAAAAATGCCTAACGCACGCGGGGAGTTAGAGGGATAGATGCATCGTTAGAGGGCTCGATGTGCGAGCATGAGGAGCTAAGTTCAACTCAACACCCACGTCAGTCCAAACAAAACAAGGCCACACTTGGACAAGTCGGGCACATTTGTCATCCTAGTGCTGGGAAGAAGAGGCAGGGAGATCATGGGACTCACCTGCCAGCCAACCGATATTACTCAGTGAGCCCCAGGTCCTAGTGAGAAACCTTGTCTCAAAAACCAAGGTTAAAAGCTACAGAGGAAAGACAGCTGATCTCTGGACCTCACACACTTTTTCCAGGACGCACGCACGCATACACGCACGCATGCGCACACAAACGCACATGCATGCGCACAGCGTGAGCCTGTGGAGTAATAGCCAATTTCCAATTATAAAGTTTGAGCTTTCAAACTCAAGTTAGAACTTTGGAAAATGTATATGCCATCCTGACTTTACCAGTTGCCTAGGACCCAAAGCTTTCTTCCTATGATCCTTAGAGATAATGAAAATGTTTTTTTTATTAGATATATTTCTTTAATTACATTTCAAATGGTATTCCCTTTCCCAGTTTCCTGTCCATAAGCCCCCATTCCCTGCCCCTCCCCCATATGGTTATTTCCCCCATCCATCTCCCTTACTCCCCCCCCCATATTCCCCTGCACTGGGGGTCCAACCTTGGCAGGACCAAGGGCTTCCCCCTCCACTGGTGCCCCAACAAGGCTATTCTCTGCTACATATGCAGTCGGAGCTCTGGTTCAGTCCATGTATAGTCTTTTGGTAGTGGTTTAGTCCCTGGAAGGTCTGGTTGGTTGGCATTGTTGTTCTTATGGGGTTGCAAGCTCCTTCAACTCTTTCAATCCTTCCTCTAATTCCCAATAAGGGGATCCTGTTCTCAGTTCAGTGGTTTGCTACTAGCATTGACATGCTGTATTGGACATTCTCTGGATGTGTCTCTCAGGATCTATATCTGGTCCCTTTCAGCATGCATTTTTTAGCTTCATCAATCTTATCTACTTTTGGTGGCTGTATATATATGGGCCACATGTGGGGCAGGCTCTGAATGGCCATTCCTTCAGTCGCTGCTCTAAACGTTGCTTCCATATCCCCTCCTATGGATATTTTATTTCCCCTTTTAAGAAGGAGTGGGAGCATCCACATTTTGGTTATACTTCTTCTTGAGCTTCCTGTAGTCTGTGGATTGCATCTTGGGTAGTTCCAGCTTTTGGGCTAATATCCACTTATCAATGAGTGCATACCAAGTGTGTTTTTCTGTGATTGGGTTACCTCACTCAGGATGATATTTTCTAGTTTCATCCATTTGCCTATGAATTTCATGAAGTCTTTTGTTTTTGATAGCTGAGTAGTACTCCATTGTGTAGATGTACCACATTTTTTGAATCCATTCCTCTGTCGAAGAGCATCTGGGTTCTTTCCAGCTTCTGGCTATCATAACATGTGTCCTTGTTATATGTTGGGGCATCTTTTGGGTATATGCCCAGGGGTGGTATAGCTCGGTCTTCAGGTAGTGGAATGTCCAATTTTCTGAGGAACTGCCAGACTGATTTCCAGAGTGGTTGTACCAGCTTGCAACCCCACCAACAATGGAGGAGTGCTCCTCTTTCTCCGCATCCTCGCCAGCATCTGCTGTCACCTGAGTTTTTGATCTTAGCCATTCTCACTGGCGTGAGGTTGGCACAATGGAACGTGATGGTGGCAAAGTCTAACCCTTTACTACTACTGACTTCAGCTATGATTTGTCATACCATCTTCTCCTATCCTTTAATGAATATCTAGGAAATGCCTCTGAGTGCTGGGATTAAAGGCCTGCACCAGCATGCCCACATTTCTCCTAACTTTTTGTCATTATTACCTTCCTTGATTCAGCTCTTTAAATGATGAGGTATTTGAATGGAATTATTTTTCCTGATTTCTTTCTCAGAGAGTAGGCAGTTAGTTAAGTAAAGGCAACTTGGTTAAGTATTTATTTTGTATCCTGTTTATTCGGTCTATAAATCTTCTAGTGGATTCCATAGGTCTTCTATACCAAGAATTATGCTATTTACAAATAGGCCTTGTTTGGCTCCTTCTTTTCCTATTGTTATTATCCTTTTCTCTTGTGTCATTGCTGCAGCTAAGACTTTGAGTACTGTCTCACATAAGAAAGAGCTGCATGGACGTCTTTGTTTTACTCCTGATTTTTATTTATTTATTTATTTATTTATTTATTTATTTATTTATTTATTTTTGGTTCTTTTTTTCGGAGCTGGGGACCGAACCCAGGGCCTTGAGCTTCCTAGGTAAGCGCTCTACCACTGAGCTAAATCCCCAGCCCCTTACTCCTGATTTTTAAAGGAAATGCTCTCAACTTGTCTCCACTTAATAATGTCGGCTATGGGTTTATAGTGGCTATGCCTTTATTATTTTGAAGTATGTTTTATCTATTCCTGGCCTCTAGAACTTTTATCATGTGGGCATGGTGAACTTTGTCAAACGCCTGTCAGCATCAGTTACGTGGCTTCTCTCTCTGAGTCTGTTGACATGATCTATTGCATTTATTTGTTTACAGATGTTGAACCAACCTTACTTTTCTGGAATAAAGTTCACTTGATTGCAATGTATAATTTCCTTAATGTGTTCCTGAACTCAATTTGCACATATTTTCTTAAGAACTCTTGTTTCTGTGCTCATCAAGAGATTGGTGTATAGCTTTCTTTTTTATTGTTTCTTTACCTGTTGTAACAAACAGTAACAAGAGTAGCTCCCAAGCTAGGTATCTTCCTGTCTCTGATAACACACATAAGAGAAGCCGCTACGATGTAGCAGAGGGAGGGGATATTGGACAGGGACTGAGTAGTCTAGGCTGTCATTTGCCCCACATATGCTATCTGACAAGAGTCATCTTCTTCATGAACTTCCATGTTCTCCTCTGTGAAAGAAGACAGACAACTGGTTAAGCTTCGAACCTCTACATTAAACCCAAGGTAACTTTAGTTTTTCAAAAATTAGTCCCATTTCACTTTAAAACTCTAAAATAATATTATGTCAGTGAGTACGATGGCTTAGTGGTTGAAGGTTGTTGTAGCCAAGTCAGATGACCTGAGTTCAATTCCTGAGCCCACATGCAAGGAAGAGACGCCCAGCTGGAAATCGTCCTCTGACCTCCACATATGTGTTGCAGTGATATGCACATATGCATACAAATCATATAGACAGGTAAAAATAATTTAATGATTTTCAGTTCAAAACTTCCCTACTGGTACCATTTTACCACTGGTTACACTAGTGGTAGAGGATAAAAACTGAATCCCATGCATGCTTATATGAGACTCAGCACTAACTATGATACGAGCCTGTGAACCAGAGAAGACGGCTCGGCAGCTACGATTACTGCTTTTGCCAAGAGCCTTGCTTAAGCTCCCTACCCACACATGACCACGTGGCCTCTTGTCACTCCAGGTCCAAGGAATCTTAAGCTCTCTTCCGGCCTTTAATATGTAAATATTCTCACACGTACAGAATTTAAAAAAAAAAATGAGGCAGTAGTGGCATGCATGCCTTTAGACTCAGCACCCCAGAGGTAGAGGCAGGCAGATGTCTGAGTTCGAGGTCAGCGTGGTCGACAGAGTGAATTCCAGAAATGACCAGGGCTACACAGAAAAACCCTGTCTTGGATACCTAAAACAAAACAAAAAAAGAGGAAGAGGAGGAGGAGGAAGAGGAAGAGGGGAGGAAGAGGGGGAGGAAGAGGAGGAAGAAGAAAGTGAAGAGGAGGAGGAAGAGGAGGAAGGGGAGGAGGAGGAAGAGGAGGAGGAAGAGGAAGAGGAGGAAGAGGAGGAGGAAGAGGAAGAGGGGAAGGAAGAGGAGGAAGAAGAAAGTGAAGAGGAGGAAGAGGAGGAAGAGAAGGAGGAAGAGGAAGAGGAGGAAGAGAAGGAGGAGGAAGAAGAGGAAGAGGAGGAAGAAGAAAGTGAAGAGGAGGAAGAGGAGGAAGAGAAGGAGGAGGAGGAGGAAGAGGAGGAGGAAGAGGAGGAAGAGGAGGAGAAGGAGGAGAAGGAAGAGGAAGAGGGGGAGGAAGAGGGGGAGGAAGAGGAGGAGGAAGAAAGTGAAGAGGAGGAGGAAATGAGGAAGAGAAGGAGGAAGAGGAGGAAGAGGAGAAAGAAGAGGAGGAGGAAGAGGAGGAAGAGGAAGAGGGGGGGAAGAGGGGGAGGAAGGGGGAGGAAGAGGAGGAAGAAGAAAGTGAAGAGGAGGAGGAAGAGGAGGAAGAGAAGGAGGAAGAGGAAGAGGAAGAGGAGGAAGAGGAAGAGGAGGAGGAGGAAGAGGAAGAGAGGGAGGAAGAGGGGGAGGAAGGGGAGGAAGAGGAGGAAGAAGAAAGTGAAGAGGAGGAGGAAGAGGAGGAAGAGAAGGAGGAAGAGGAAGAGGAAGAGGAGGAAGAGGAAGAGGAGGAAGAGGAAGAGAGGGAGGAAGAGGGGGAGGAAGGGGGAGGAAGAGGAGGAAGAAGAAAGTGAAGAGGAGGAGGAAGAGGAGGAAGAGAAGGAGGAAGAGGAGGAGGAAGAGGAAGAGGAGGAAGAGGAAGAGGAGGAAGAGGAGGAGGAGGAAGAGGAAGAGGAGGAAGAAGAAAGTGAAGAGGAGGAGGAAGAGAAGGAGGAAGAGAAGGAGGAAGAGGAAGAGGAAGAGGAGGAAGAGGAAGAGGAGGAAGAGGAAGAGGAAGAGGAGAAAGAGGAGGAGGAGGAGGAAGAGGAGAAGGAGGAAGAGGAGGAGGAAGAGGAGATTGTTTATGAGTTAAGGCTGTCCTGGCCAAACGGGAAGAATGGTCACCCTAAATGGAAGGTGATGAGATCCAATCCTCTTTGTTTATGGATCATGGGGTTCCTCTGGTGTTGTGGAGTCAGAAGGAAGGAAAAGAAAGGAAGAAGCCACCTTTTACCAGCAGCCATAAGCTGGTGGGAGAGGCAGCCTTGGGTCTATGGTTTACAAGTTATTTTACAAAGTACAGCATCACCTGGCTCCTGTATTTTCTTGGACTCCATTTCCTTCCAGTGCTCACCCTCACTGCATAAGGATGCTCTGAGCATCTCCGTCTCTCCAACCTCCCAAGCTTTCCTCTTCTCTAACAATAGCATCTATAGCTTTTGATTGAATTTCTCTGGACGACAACTACATGCTGGTCCTTCTTGCTTTCTCACTGGTTTTTTTCCCCCATCTATCTCTCTTGGTGATATAGTTAAAATAACCAGATGCTTACTTTCCCAGCCTCCTTTGCAGCTTAACATTTACCTCTGGAGCTGGATTCTTCCAGTCAAATCTTTGCAGAAGGAAACAGAAAACATGCAGAGTCCTTCTGGAGGTGGTGGTGACCACAGCAGCAAACAGGTCCAGTTTTCAGGGACAGCCGAGGGGGTGGAGTCAGCACAGTATCTGATGACTACTGTTCAGCACAGCTGGGGTCAGAAGAGTCTGAAACATCATCCATTGGGCCTAACTTCCCACAGGGTGATGTCTGACCTTTCCAAGGGACTATAGAAAGCCCTTTCGCTCCTGTTGTTGAACATCATAGGCTTTTATATCTCAGACTTGCTGCCACTACAGACGACGGCAGTGAGTCCTTACTTACACTGAGCCTACAGCACCACAGCTAAGAATACACACTGACTTCTCCCTAAACTGCTCTCCTAACAGCTCCTTCCTGAGTAGAATCTCCCCTAACATAGGTGTAAGGATCAAATGAGTTGACACCAGAACAAAACAGACAGTGTTGACCCTTCTGAGAGTGGTGCTGAGAGACGTTTCTCATCCTCACCTGCCAATCTAGGTACCCATGAGGAGCCATCACTCTCTTGTCCACTCCCTGACCCATCCACCCTGGGAAGCCACAGAGGTTTTAAATTCTTTCTGGGTTTTGCTTTTAATTGTCAGACTGACGACATTTAAAATTAAAATGTTTACTTAAACTCAAACTTTCACAAAGAAGTTACTATTTACACAGACACTCCAATACTAACGTGATCATTTAGCCTCACCAGTTTATTTACAAACATATACAAGCAGTTCCAGGGATTAAGAGGTTTTCAACTGCCTTTCTGTTTGGAAGGAACAGGATGATATTGTCATTGCCACAAAGGCCAGTAGGTGGCAGTTCACAGGCCAACGTGAACGCACAGTGCAACTCTACATAAGCATTTAAAAAAAATGTTTAAAAAGACTAAGGAGAGACACTGAAACATTTTTTCCATTTACCTCAAGACTGTTTCATAAGTTAAAATGAAATGTACATTTAGTTCAGCTGTTTTCCAACTTAAAATTCTTACTGAAGGACGTGTTTAGATACAACCTCCTCAGAAAGCAAGTTGGCAATAGCAAACTGGTCTAAAGCATTAAATATGAGACAGTGACTTATCTGTAACAGTGATCTGAAGGTGGTGAGGAAGGGTCCTGACTATGCCCCAACAGAAAACAATGGGCAGTGTCTAGACCTGGGTCTAATGTCACAGTTAGAGAGTATGGATTGGATTATTGTTAGTATGGGGACAGGAGGTAAAGGGCAAAGGTATGTATGGCTGTGACTCTGCAATGCACGGACAGCCCTCCCACCCAGCTTCACACATAACTACTGAGGTTAAGGGGTCCGATATACAGCCTTTCACCTACTGTGACTGTTTATCAAATGGGAAAACAAACCCCCTGACTTAAAACTAGGGAAGACTCCTCCACAGGACTCATGCTATATATAGTTTTTACGCAAAGCACAACTCTTGCTTCAAATGGGATGAGAGAGGCTTCTCCTAAGCCACACAGTGATCAGAGCACAGAAATGTAGACTCTGGTCACAATGAAGATATCTCCCACTTTGGAGAGACCACACGAAGTTTTAGAACCATAGAACGAATTTTAAAAGGCCTAAATCAATGCACTGACCAGACGTGTTGATGGGGACATTACATGGTCAAGTACAGCAGAGTGGGGAAAGTCTCTTCTGTAGGTTTCTGATGCTACCTTATAACTTTTAGACTTAAGGGTGGTAGAAGCTAGTAGTCAGACAAATAACTCAATCAAAATATTTTAACTAATAGTCACGAAACAACTAGAGGAGACATAGATTGCCCACAGATAACTACTAAGGGGCTAAAATGAGTCAAGGAAATGGCTCTCTATGTGTAACCTTGCATTTGCTCATGGTGACGTTAGAGTCAGGCCTTCAATGCAGACATGGTTTCTCTGAGACTTCAGCCACAATCCTAATTAAAGGAGATGGAATGGGGCTGGCAAAGATGACTCAGCAGTAAAGGCTGCTGCTGCTGCTGCTGCTGCTGCTGCTGCTGCTGCTGCTGCTGCTGCTGCTGCACAAGACCGATAACCTGAGTCTGACCCCAGGTAAACAAAGGAGGAATGAAGGCTAGAGAAATGGCTTAGCCATTAAAGTCTAGATTCACAACCAAGAATTAAGGTGGAATGAGAGAACTGTTCTCTGACCTACACACACACACACACCATACATACACACATCACACACACACACATACACACACATATCATACATACACACAACACACATGCACACCATACATACACACATCACACACACATACACACATCACACACACATACACACACACCATACATACACACAACACACATGAACACCATACATACACACATCACACACATACACACACACACCATACATACACACATCACACACATACACACACACACCATACATACACACAACACACATGCACACCATACAAACACACATCACACACACACATACACACACATATCATACATACACACAACACACATGCACACCATACATACACACAACACACATGCACACCATACAAACACACATCACACACACACATACACACACATATCATACATACACACAACACACATGCACACCATACATACACACATCACACACACATACACACATCACACACACACATACACACACACCATACATACACACAACACACATGAACACCATACATACACACATCACACACACATACACACACACACCATACATACACACAACACACATGCACACCATACAAACACACATCACACACACACATACACACACATCATACATACACACAACACACATGTACACCATACATACACACATCACACACACACATACACACAACACACACACCATACATACATACACACAACATACACGCACACCATACATACACACATCACACACACATCATACATACACACAACACACACACACAATACATACAGATACACACTGGTAATTATTATAACAATATTTTTAATTAAAATATAAAATAATGAAACATAAATATACATATGATAGTTAAGTCTTTGAATTATATTGTAATAGACCATATGTTTTAAAAAGATATATACATACTTAAGGTATACATTTTTTATTTTGGAATAGTGAAAATGTGCATTTTCCTTTAGCATTTTGCTTATTGTTAATTCGTACTTTTCCTTTGATGACTTTACATAATAATTGATTTTTACATGGAAATTTGAGGGGGCACTGCAACTGCTATTTTCAAGAGAAAAACATAGCAGGAAGTTTGAAATGAAAACTTACAAACTTTAAAATAATGACATCTGCCGAACATCTCTCTAGACCTTGCTGTCCCTGGGAGCCACTCTTCTCCTTAGCCTCTGTGAGTTGGACCTTTGCCTTCCTGACTTCACTTACTACAGTGCCAATGACCTCACTGGTATACATCAGAGTTTCTTTTTTTTTTCTTTAATGGCAGATGATGCTCCATCCTATCCGTGTGTCTGTGTGTCCTTTCCTTTATTAACTTGTCTGTTGACAGATACTTAAGTTGTTTCCATATCTTGATTATTGTGAATAACTCTGCAATGAACACGAGAAGGTATCTCCTTGAGATACTGTCTTACTCGAAGGTTTCCACTGCTGTGAAGAGACACCATGACCAAGACAACGCTTATAAAGGACAACATTCAATAGGGGCTGGCTGACAGGTTCAGAGGTTCAGTCCATTATCATCAAGGTGGGAACATGGCAGCTTTGGGGCAGGCATGCTGCAGGAGGAGCTGAGGGTTCTGCACTGCTCCCACCTGGCTAGGAGGAGGATCTCAAAGCCCAGACCCACAGTGACGCACTTCCTCCAATAAGATACACCTCCTAACCATGTCATTCCCTGGGCCAAGCATATTCAAATCACCCCAGGTACTGACTTTTTTTTTAAAGATTTATTCATTTATTATATGTAAGTACAGTGTAGCTGTCTTCAGACACACCAGAAGAGGGCATCGGATCTCTTTACAGATGGTTGTGAGCCACCATGTGGTTGCTGGGAATTGAACTCATGACCTCTGGAAGAGCAGTCAGGTGCTCTTAACCGCTGAGCCATCTCTCCAGCCCCCAGATACTAACTTTAAAACTGTTTATTTTTATGTGTCTGTTGGTGTATGTTACGTGCGTGTGGGTATTCACAAAGATCAGAAGAGGGATCCCTTGGAGTTGGAGTTATGGCTTGAGGGGAGGACCCCTGAGGTAAGTGCTCTTAAGGACTGAGGCACCTCCCTAGCTGTGAGATAAGGATTTAACAGATAACCAAAGGTGGGATTTCTAAGACAAATAATGGTTTTATTTATTTAGTGTGGTGATGGGGATTGAACCAATGCTCCTGTGTGCTGTGCAGGTGTTCTGCAGTCAAGTTACATTCCCGGGCATAATTAGAACCCTTCTGCTTTCTCTTTAAAAAAACTCCTCTTTATAAAGATTTACGTCTTTTTTGTATAAATGTTTTGCCTGCATGTATGTACGTGTGACACATGCATGCCCAGTATCAAGGAGGTAAGAATTAAAGGTGACTGTGAGCCACCATGTGGATGCTGGGCACCAAATCAGGTCCTCTACGAGAGTGGCAAGGCTCTTAACTGTTGTGTCAACCCTTCTCTTCCTTCCTTTGCTCCTTTGTTCCTTTGTTCCTTTGTTCCTCCCTCCTTTTCTTCCTTCCTGACAGGGTCTCTACAAAGCCTTCACTATGTAGACCAGGTGGGCCTTGAACTCAGAGATCCACCTGACTCTGCCTTCCAAGTGGTGGGATTAATTCCACTCGCATAATTTTACCTGTTTCTCATTGAACTTTCTTCACCTTCTTTCTTCGTGTGGTGTTGAGGGTCAACCCAAATCCTTGGGCGGCTAGGCAGAGATTCCATTGCTAAGCCACACTCCCAGCTCTTGGGGGTTTTTGTTGTTGTTTTTTGTCTTGTTTTTGTTTGTTTGTTTTGTTTTGTTTTTGAGATGGGTTCTTACTATGTAGTCCAGGCTGATCTTGAATATGAAATCCTCCTGCCTCTGGCCCCTCAACACTGGGATTACAGACCCTGTCTTAAAATTCCTTCTCTTACTGTTCAAGAAGTCAATATACGGGGTTGGGGATTTAGCTCAGTGGTAGAGCGCTTGCCTAGTAAACGCAAGGCCCTGGGTTCGGTCCCCAGCTCCGAAAAAAAAGAAAAAAAAAAAAAAGAAGTCAATATACTCACATTTCCTCAAGCGTTTACAAAGGAAGGAAAGTCTAAGATTTGTTTTTTGTCAAAAATTCTAGGTGGGAGTGGTTTCGTTCACCTATAATCCTGTAGCACTGGAAAAAATGAGGATGGGAGGTTCTTAAGTTTGAAGCCAGCCTGGCTCGTGTGTGTGTGTGTGTGTGTGTGTGTGTGTGTGTGTGTGTGTGTGTGTGTTGTGTGTAAGTAATTGCCCTTCTCAGGCACCCTGTTGAGTCTCTGGACAACCTTGGAGCATTGCTGTGGGGTTTTACCTATGGTGATGGCCAAAGTTTTTAATCCCAGCCAGTTCTCTGCAGGCAGAGGCAGGTAGATCTCTGTAAATTCCAGGGCAGCCCACAGCCCAGATTAAAGTCTTTAAAAAAAAAAAAAAAGTAAAACAAGCCAGGCACTCCAAGAGGCAGGTAGATCTCAGGATTCAGGCCAGCCTGGTCTACTACATAATAATTATGGGACAGCAAGGGCTGACACAAAGAAACTCTGTCTCAAACAAAAACAAACAAGATGAATAAGAAAGGAAAGAAAAATGACTCCACTACTAGTAGTGAAATCTACTAGTAGAGTCTAAGCAGCCAGTGGATTATATTTAAACATAATTGAACTTGGAAAATCTCCTAACTTCAATACTTACCTTAATTGCTCAATGACAACAAAACTTCATGTACCTTGTGAGTCAGAAAGCCAGTTACGAGGTAGGTCAAGCATGTGAGTCAATGTTGGTACTCCTAAAGATGAGAAGAGAATGGCTTTCAAAGTAGTCCTCATTGGAGGACAGTCAGTACTCTGGGTTTGACAACTCTGAGCAAATAACTTACACCTGCAAAATAATGATATTTCCTCCAGTTTTGACCTTAACCCTCCTCCGGACTTATATTCTATTTAACTGCAGCCTTATCCTTGCGCAGTGGCTAGTGTAAAGGGAGGATTAACCTGCACCGTCCTCTGCTTCTCAGGGCATTTGACCTCGCTTGGCTTTCTTTCTGCTCTACTTGGACAAGAATTTTATTGTGAACAGATGCTTTAAGGAGTCCTCAGAGGTCTCAGCCAATACACATTGCTCTTTCGCAGCATAGAGGAGAGAACGTGTTAAAACTGGGTAGATGGGTTCCAGGCAGGGCTGCAGATACAGTGCCCTGTGACCCGACAGAGCACTGGGCCTAGAGTTTTGCCTTCACTTAATTGAAAGTACAGAAAATAAACTTGGGTCTTTTCCAGCATATATAGATGTTTCCAGTATTCCAGGAAACCCAAAGCCGGAATATCAAAAAAAAGGCCATTTCAGCTCTGAAAAACTGTTTCTGAGTAATTTTTAAAATATAATCTTAGTAATTTAATGGGAGGTGGAGGTGGGGTGTGTGCCACAGCTCTCATCAGAAGACAAGTTTCCGGAAACGATTCTCTCCTTCCACCGAGGATTCACAGGATCAAACTAAGGGTGTGAGCTCATGGTTGGAGTGCTTTTTCCGGCTGAGCCCTGGATTCTGTCTCCAACACCAAGTAAATAAATGCAAGCACCTAGTCAGGATCATTCTTCCCCAAGGTCCGTGCCAGCTAAACTCGGAAAAATTCTTCCCTTGTCAGACAAAAGTAAGTTGATTAGGTACGCATGCGAAGCAAAGTTCACACCGTAAATACTATAGGTGTACAGAGGACCTGAAAGTTTCCTCCAGTTTCTTTGGTCCTCCGGGTCAGGGCAGTGACTCCGCCGCGACACAAGGGGGCGCGCGCGCCCTCTCCTTTCCCGCCAACTAGGCGACGTTGCAGCCGGGCCTCCCGCGGTAACCTCTCTCGCTGGCGGGGCGGTTCCTGTTCCGGGTCACAAAGGACCCGGATGCGAACGTACTATATAAGCGCCCGGCGAACTCCACGCTCTCCTTTCCGAGACCTGTGGTGCGTGCTGTGGAGCCTTGTCAAGTCTGCTCTGTCCTGACTCACCGCTGTTCGCTCCTGCTGAGGAACAAGTCGGTCAGGAAGCTACGCCTCAGCCATGGTGAGGTGGGGGACGACGCCACGCGGCCTGGGGCGTCGGCGGGGCTCAAGTTCCGGGGCGCCGGGAGCGCAGTTCCCGGGAGAGGGCTCCCGCCGCGGCGAGGGCCCGGGAAAGGGTCCGGATGGCGGTTGTGTAGGAGTGGGCCGCGACTTACGTTCGCTGTTTGTTTTTCCGCCTGTGTAATAACAGGCATTTAAAGATACCGGGAAGACTCCCGTGGAGCCCGAAGTGGCGATTCACCGGATTCGAATCACGCTCACCAGCCGCAACGTGAAGTCGCTGGAAAAGGGTCAGTACTGTGCTCTAGGGTGTTTTCGTGGTGCCCTGCGCCGTACCTGTGGCGCAGTCGGCGATGAGGAGATACCTACTGTGTTGAATTATGGTGATATTTCTTATACGCTATTCTGAGCCGATAGGCTAACTTGTGTAAATACGGTTCGAGTCATTCTGAAATAACTGAAAGACCATGTGTTGTTCACCTGCAGTTTGTGCGGACTTGATCAGAGGCGCAAAGGAGAAGAATCTGAAAGTGAAAGGACCAGTGCGCATGCCTACCAAGGTAAGCGACAGGTAGACTCCCTACTCCCGTATCTGTACAAATGGGGGGAGGGTGTGTGTCACGCTTTGATTGCCAAAGGAATAATACTGAGTTTACATTCTTAAAATTACAAACAGAAGTTATTGGGTGCCAAATACCTGATAACTGGGTATGACCCTTAATAAAAGCAACAAACTCCAAGAAAGCTATCTGGTGAAAGTGGCTGAAACCTGTTAGCGTGGGGAAAGTGGTTCAAAAGAAACTACAGTTCTACAGTTTCTTTTGTTTTATTGCAGACACTGAGAATCACTACCAGAAAAACCCCTTGCGGTGAAGGTTCCAAGACGTGGGATCGTTTCCAGATGAGAATCCACAAGCGACTCATTGACTTACACAGTCCTTCAGAGATTGTTAAGCAGATTACTTCCATCAGTATTGAGCCTGGAGTGGAGGTTGAAGTCACCATTGCAGATGCCTAAGTCAACTGTTTAAATAAATTGACTTAATTGTTAAGTTTTGCTGGCTTTTATTCAGGTTTTTTAGTGTTCATGAGTGTAAATGAATGTGTGTCACACGGGTGCCAGTAGATGTTCCTTTGAACCACCATGTAGATGCTGGAGATCCAACCTGCATCCTCAGAACAAGTTCCTTAACCACCGAGCAAGTACTGAAGCATTAAACTGCTTTTAGAAATAAAGGTGTGGCAACAGACTGGTCAAGTGAAAAAGAATGGTACTAAGTCAATTTAAAGACTAAGTTTGGTTAATAGAGCAGATTACATCCTTGGTCCTTAAGTCTGGAAACTTTGTTTTGGGATATAGTCAGATGTCCAAAGACTAGTGTACTAAGGAAAATTAGACCCAAGGTGCCCTATGGTATTCCAGGTGATTTGTGAAGGACAGGGTGACTTCCCCATTAACTTACTTGTAAAGATTATGAGTACATTGTCGCTGTATTTAGACATGCCAGAAGAGGGCATCTGATCCCATTACTCACAAATGGTTGTGAGCCACCATGTAGGAATTGAACTATGGAAGAACAGTGTTCTTAACTTCTGAGATATCTCTAGCCTAAACATCAGAAGTTTCTAGAAGTACTTAATATGTAAATATTACTATTTGTGAAAGTTTTATATTGAGATTTCTCTATGGCCCTGACTGTCCCTGAACTCTATAGGCCAGATTGGTTTCTAAGTCAGATCTGCCTGCCTCTGCATCCTGGATGCGTAAGATTGAAGGTGCATGACCGCCTAGCAAATTATCTTGCAGTTTTTGTGTGCCTTTGGGGATGGATCTAGGCTTTTGGAGTAGACTCTTGTTTATTAAATTTACTGACTTGCTTCCTCAGCTATCTTACAGTCTTGAGCGTAGTTGCCTGGGAGTGGTACCTCCCCATAGTCTGCTGACTTTCGTATGTCAGTTAACAGTGGAGACATCCAGCAGGTTAAT